>NC_142929.1:57885098-57892598 GCF_046866305.1 Octopus bimaculoides | reverse complement strand
TTAACAAACAACAAAGTATAATAAATAAATAAATTTATTCATTAAAAATTATACAACGCACACGCACACACACACACACACACACACACACACACACACTCACACATGTGCATGCTCATACTAAAAAAAACGGTCAAGTTATTAACTATTGTTAACTGGAGAGAAAAATACATTAAACAACGAAACATGAAACAATATGGACGCGCTCTTGAGACCGGAAGAAGAACGTAGCAAAGGAACAGGTGACGATGATAGATTTATGGCTGATACAAGATAAGCTTTTATTTATTATATTTACTCCTTTTTTTCACAAGCTAGGATGATGATGAAGAAATGTCACGAAAAAGAACCTACAAAATGGCTGAAGATTTAGGCTATACAAATATTTTGAACACTTCAAAAGTTAACCATTATTCAGATAGTCATTTCATGATCATCAGGAAGAGAGAACGAACTAGCAGAAGCAAAACGGGTATAAAATGTGGTTTATTATGATAGAATACATTATATATACATTACCAATATTACCACAAAGTTGCAGTATTTTGTATGAGAGTGATTCCTCTAAAGACGTATAGTTTTGAAAACAAGTAGCATACTTCATAGCTTGGTGAAACGAAATCGTTCCGAAAGTGAATGAGAGCCTCAGGTACCGATATCTCGCGGTTATTTCCATTCATTAGTGTCATATACTCCTCCACTCCGAAACGAATCGCAACACCCAGTCAGAAGCGGCGAGCTGGCAGAAACGTTAGCACGCCGGGCAAAATGCTGCTTAGCGGTATTTCGTCTGCCGTTACGTTCTGAGTTCAAATTCAGCCGAGGTCGACTTTGCCTTCCGTTCTTTCGGGGTCGATTAGATAAGTACCAGTTACGCACTGGGGTCGATATAATCTACTTAATCTGTTTGTCTGTCCTTGCTTGTCCCCTCTGTGTGTAGCCCCTTGTGGGCAATAAAGAAATAAGAGGTATATATACAAATAGCGTAAAATTCATGTGCTGATATGCAAAAGCATCACACAAGTAAAAGAGAATTCGAATTTTGTATTAGATGCAACTCATTAATGTAAACATTATCAACATCAATGTATGCATCGTTAAACACTATAAAGCTGCGGTTATTCGTCTATGAGTGATCCTTTTTAATATATATATATATATATATATATATATATATATATATATATATATATATATATATGTATGTATGTATGTATGTAGTGTTAAAAAGCACAGCATATTTCAAGGCTAGCCGAAACGAGATTGCCTCGAAAGTGAACGAGAGATACAGACACCGATATTTCCCGTTTATTTACGCTCAATTTGTGTCACGTACTCCTCCACCCGCAAAACGAATTGCAAAAGACGAAATATCGCTGCTTTGTAGCGTTTGACAACACACATATATTGAGTATGTGACTATGTATGCTTACGTTACTGAGCTACTTCTAACACAAATTTAGAATTTTGCACGATATATAAGCTAAGCACTGGGATCGATGTTATCGACTTACCCCCTCCCTCGAACTTCCTGGCCGTGTGCCAAAATTTGAAACCGTTATACACTGTTATATTTGGACAAGTGTATGCAACTTGGTTGCTGTACTTAAAACGTTCCAGTTGTTGTACTCTCCGGCCTTTCCAAATGCCTGTTGTATTAAATCCACCAGAGGTAGGTTGCTCTCATTCTGTTGTTTATATACGTTTATATACGTTTAGGCGCAGGAGTGGCTGTGTGATAAGTAGCTTGCTTACGAACCACATGGTTCCGGATTCAGTCCCACTGCGTGGCATCTTGGGCAAGTGTCTTCTACTACAGCCTCAGGCCGACCAAAGCCTTACGAGTGGATTTGGTAGACGGAAACTGAAAGAAGCCTGTCGTATATATGTATATGTATATGTATATATATATGTGTGTTTGTGTGTCTGTGTTTGTCCCATAGCATTGCTTGACAACCGATGCTGGTGTGTTTATGTCCTCGTCACTTAGCGGTTCGTCAAAAGAGACCGATAGAATAAGTACTAGGCTTACAAAGAATAAGTTCCGGGATCGATTTGTTCGACTAAAGGCGGTGCTCCAGCATGGCCACAGTCAAATGACCTAAACAAGTAAAAGAGTGAAAGAGTATACGTGATGCTCTCCATTCTAGTTTCTTTTTCTTATGATTCTAATAGTTTGTTACGGTTTAACAAGAGTAGATAAATTTTCACTGATCCAGAGATTGAACTCACGTTCACTAACGAACCTACAACACTTATGCTAATAATTACTTTTCTTTTGCCCAATTGGTGGCGCATTGCCACCTTCAGACAGTTAGTGGATCTACAGATGGTTTGGTTTCTAGTCTCAACCATTTTTGTGCCCCTGGCTTTATAGCTGATTTTGCTGAAAAGTGCAGCACTTTATCTACTGAAAACAAACTCACGCACAGAAGATTCTTGCACTCTCAGAACGTTTACATGGACCTACTGAATTGAGGAAGTGGCCGTATCTGGTCACGAGTCGACTTCCACTTTATAAATACATATAAATATAAAGATAATATTAATATATCAAGAAATTATGATGTATTGCATTTGATATACTGTATTCATCAATGTTGTTTAAATTTATACCACTGGTCGATCGAAATCATATGATGTAGCTCATTTTGCTTAAATAATGCAAATTATTCAAGTCATAAATGTGTTCTATATTTTGTATATATTTAAGTCGCTTAGCCACAGGGGATTTAAAGACAAGGTTCGACAATCGTCGTGCCGATGACGCCTAGTGAGGTAGAAGCACATGTCCATGACTGCCTCTTTTCTCCAGACAGTAAATGTACCTTTTCTTTTAAGGCATGTCAAATTTAGAGAATATTTGAATCTTGAAATTATTTTCCTTCATCACATGGATGCGCTTTTAATTGCAATTTGTTCATTATGACACATCCTTTAGAAGTGGAGAAAATCATAATAAATTACTGCCGTAGATTAGTTGATATACCCGTATTTGCCTATGCTATTCAAGTACATTCTATTGACCTCTGAGTTATCTCTCGTAACTCATTTTTATTTATATAAATGGTTTACTTATCTATCTGTCTGTCTCTTTCTCTGCCCGTGTGTGTGTGTATGTGTGTGTGCGTGCATGTATATGCATACTCGTTTACAAACCTATAGTGAGGCTGCCAAAGAAAATTTTAGAGGCGTATTACTTAATGTTACTGAAGGTGCGTGGCTTAGTGGTAAGGCTGTTGGACTTATGATCGTAAGATTGTGATTTCGATTCCTGGACCGCGTGACGCGTTGCGTTCTTGAGCAAAACACCTCATTTCACGTTGCTCTAGTTCACTCAGTTGGCAAAAATGAGTAATCCTGCGACGGATCGGCGTCCCGTCCAGGTGGGGAATATATACGCCATTGAAACCGGGAAACCGGCCCACATGAGCCTGGCATTGCTCGAGAAGGAAACGTTTACTTTTTATTTTTTATTACCTAATGTTAACATCTCGATGCCTATTGAAACTATGAAATGAAGACGATATCGTAGATATAGTACAAAATCATATTACTAATTAGTTGATATTTTAATGTATTAGCAAATATTCTGTTGTTCTCTTAGAATGAATGAGGACTTGAAAACGCATATAGAGCGAGTTTCAGAAAGTTATGAGTTTATTAATATTAATTTAAACACTTGACAGTTGTGCTTAAGCGAGTTTCCGATTCTATATATTTTTGATAGGACCGTTGATAGAATCTCCAGAAAGTTGTTCAGCTTGCTAAAAATAGCAGCTAAATCACCACCGCTCCAGATATCAGCTTACCGTTTTAGATAAATAAAAATCATATGAGAAAAAAGAAATAAAAATGAGATTGCAATGATCGATCTGGCTTGACTTGAGACTAAACGAAATTGTTGTTGCAAACATTCAGTCTCAGATATACATGAATAATTTCCATCTGTTTAGACAGTTACCAGGAGATTAAGACAAGTATCAATAGCTTAAAAATCCTTTCATCCCAGACAATAAGAAATCGTGTGCAGCGTTACTAAGGTGATTTAGAGTAAATCTTCAGAGAATATATAGCAACATATGGCACGATATTGATTGCGATGTTGACGTTATTGTTGGTGATCCCCAGCTCAGAACTAATTTAGGAAAATCTATAATGAAAGATGCTCCAGGTGTGGCCATCAAATTATTTTATAATGAAGGTTTGATATATCTAAAATTACGCTATGCAATGTGTCTCTCAGGTTTTAAGAAAACAAGGTGCAATTTGATAGAAATTAGACATGTTTTTAGCTGGTCGAAAGAACTTAAAGAGACACTTTTGTAAACGATTAGTATTTTTGTGTTGTGTAAAGGTGCAACAGGATGGATGAATTTAGGATTGTAGTGTAACAGTACAGAGTAGTAGTGTAATATTGTGATGCGGAGAAATATTAGTTTAGTGTGGTGGCATAAAATCAGAGTTGTGCAACAGAGCAATAATGAAATGTAATACTTTTTAAGTGTGATCTCGTTGAGTAACATTATAGTTGGATAATACTTGTAGTTTAGCCATTAGTCAGATTTCATCTAGCAGATCCATGATCCAAGACAGCCCAGTTGTAACGAAGTCCTCTTTGAACAAACATTTTCAAAGAAGTCATTTGTCTCCATAATATTGTATAAGGTGATTTAAGAAGGTTGTTCAACTGTTGCCCATATACTTGTACAGTATTCACATATCTTTTGAGTTTAAATTCATTTCTTCATATATCTATGCATATGTTGTCATTAAGTCTTAGGTCAGCTCTGACCGAGCACGCTGATTAAAGACATTCTTGCCGTGATTCTGCCCTCCTGCTCCAACTGAAATTGTGTTTTCCAATCTCACCAACATTTTACTTTTAAGATAGAATGATTTGAGAGAGGGAGGAGGAGGAAGAGAGAGCGAGCGAGAGAGAGAGAGAGAGAGAGAGATAGAGAGAGAGAGAGAAAGAGAGGTGAGCCTGTGCTTTCATTGATGTTATTGTTGTTGTTAGTATTTAGTCACAAGTCGGCTCTAAACGAGCAGAATTCGAGCCGTGACTATCATCACTTTTATTTCGAAATTGCATAGAAATACATATTAAACAATATATTTATATATTCTTAAATTTTTAAGTCAATTAGAACGTGATTTAAGGGGATTTTTTATTGATATTTCTTGGTGGTCGGTCGATCAGGTAAGAATTCTTGCACTGATTCGTGGGGGAATTGGTACTTTCGTTGCTTTTAAGTTCAATCCAACCTTAATTAAGTAGATCTTCTAATTAGTCGACCGATCGTTTTAATGGATTGTGATTGTTGTCTTGTCTAGTCACTGGGGATGAATTTCTTAGGAAATTTATTAGTAGAGGTTTCCAGAAAAAAAGACTTCCATGTCCGAGCTACAAACTTCATTGAGCAGATCTCCATATCAAACTTGAGAAATTGGTGAGGACCACAGCTTACCTGCGTTTATGTTGAACGGCGAACTCTTCACTGGTCACCAAAACAGAGTGACATCAAAGAAAATTTCAAATGCGTTTCTGAAGAAAGTTCTTGGTGTTTTCACATTGACTGTCATTATTGATATACTATAATTGCGAGGCGTGATGACATGTCATCCAACAGTTTGTCACCTCCACTAAAAATGCCACGGGACTGAACTCGAGGACCAAAGCGTTTGAGGAAGAATCGCTGCATACGCAACTCAGAGCAGGATTGGTCTTGAAGCTGTTGCAGCGAAATGTACTTCTCACATTTTAGCCTCCAGGCTAAAATGTGAGATGCTAAACTGCAAGCCTAAATTTCATGTGGACAGCCCCCTTCGTGCGCCTTCGTTCACGAAGTCAAGCAATGACGAAAAGAATTTTGTTTTCCCATAGAAATTAAGAATGTCGAAGTGAGGAAAATAGTTAAAATACAAGAAAAAAAAAGTCGTCTATGAGATGCTAATCTGCTATATCAGCCATAAAAGGTGTGATAGACTTGACAGAGGTCAATATTTCATAGGGAGCATAATATTATTTAATACCATTGACTGCATTAGGATATTAACTTATTTATCTGAGAGAACAGGAAGTTTAAAAAAAAAAAAAAAAAATTACATTTTAATCAACATTTAAAACTTTGACCTAAAGTTTGTAACAAAGAAAAAGATCCGTATACAGACAGAAGAATGTTATGTTTGTCTTGAATGATTTGATCAAATAAAGGTGTAAATGTCAGAGGGAGAAAGTGACGCCTTACAACAAGGGAAAGCTGGTACATGTATATATACAGATAGAGACATAAACATATGTGTCTATGTATGCATTTATGTATGTTGTGTGTGTGTGTGTGTGTGTGTGTGTGTGTGTGTGTTTGCATGTCAGAAAGATTGAGTACGAATACAAGAGAGAGAGAGAGAGAGAGAGAGAGAGAGAGAGAGAGAGAGAGAGAGAGAGAGAGAGAGAGAGAGAGAGAGAGAGAGGGAAGGAGAGGCATACAAACAGACAGACAGACCAGCAGACAAACAGAGGTAACTGGCTTCGTGCTGTGTCCAAGGATAAATATACTAAAAGTATCCAAAATCTCACATAACTGTTGGACATATACAGAATTAGAGGAAAAAGTCTAGAATCACTGGCAGAAGTGCATAATTTACGAGTAGAACCCATCCTGTGGCCATAACACTGACGTCTATGTAAAATAATGCTTTGCACCTTTCGTACTGTGTAAAGAGCCCATAACTATGCCACGAAACAAGTAAGTGGTAGGTCAAATGCGCCTGCGTCTTAAGACATTTGAAAGATCAATGAATGAGGTCAGTTACGTATGTGCGCGTATACACATCTATCTATCTATCTATCTATCTATCTATCTAACTATGTATATATATATATATATATATATATATATATATATATATATATATATATATATATATATATATATATATGTGTATGTATATACATATATATGTATATATATATATATATATATATATATATGTATTTATATACGTGTATATATATAATGTATATACATAATTGTTAAAAAGGACAACAAGCATTAAGGCAAAACTTTTATGCTTCCTTTTTCTTCTTTCTCTCCGTCTCCTTATTCTTTCACTCCCTTCCTCTCCGTCGTCATCTCATTAATATATGCCATTCTCATTTTCCTTATTTTTCCCTATTTGTCGCTGATGACGGAATATCCTATACTCAGGGGTATCCCAGAAACAGATGTAAGACTTTGAATTTTTTTCCAATAATAATATTGTATATGACTTGAGATGTTTGCCTTGCCTTAATGTTTGTTGCCCTATTTAACAATTATATATCATCTGCATGAGAATATATATATGTGTATATATATGTGTATATATATATATATATACACACACATATACATATATGAGGTTCACATTTATTTACTCGTATACGTAAACGAATATCAGCTTAACTATTGAGGGATCCAGGGAGCCATCACAGCTTAGTGTTCTCTCCGTCTCTCA
>NC_142929.1:57857598-57880098 GCF_046866305.1 Octopus bimaculoides | reverse complement strand
AGCGCGGGTAATCAATACAGCTGACTCGTTTATGCCTACATCTCTACTCCTTTGCCTGTCTATCTATCTATCTATCTATCTATCTATCTATCTATCTATCTATCTATCTATCTATCTATCTATCTATCTATCTATCTATCTATCTATCTATCTATCTATCTATCTATCTATCTATCCATCCATCCATCTATCTATCTATCTATCTATCTATCTATCTATCTATCTATCTATCTTTCTATCCATCTATCTATCTATCTACACACATATACGCGTACACGCACATATAATTATGTAATAACCTATCCAGTTTTCTGACTATTATGTTACAGAAAACTAAAACTAGGAATTATACTAAACTAAGAGGAATCTTAATAACACCAACAAAACAGCAACAATACCAAGAAGACTTATAAAACAGTAATAAAAATGCCGCTGATGGTAATATTGATGATGTTAGGGAATAATAAAATCAATATTATTAGTGTTAAGCTAACTGTTTTTGTTGTCTGGTGCCATTGTTATCATTATGAATAATATTATATTACTATTATTATTATTATTATTATTAATAATAATGTGAAAAGCAGTACTATTATTTGCTTTTTGTTTTTGTGATAACAGATATTGTTAACAAGACATGAAATAATGCTGTGACGACAGTAGAGTATGGAAAGGAAAGATAATTCGGCGTTCTCAATTAATATGGTGAGTTAGCAAACAAAGCGAAAATATACGCCACCACCCACGCCACACAACGTATAGGTATATGTATGTTCATGTGTGTGTGTGTGTGTGTGTGTGTGTGTGTGTGTGCGCCTGTGTGTCTATGTGCATAAGTGTATGAGTTTACGTGTGTGCGTGTGTGTATGTGTGTGTGTGTGTCTGTGTGTGTGCTTCTCATTATGTTTATATATTATAACGTATATTATCGCGAAAGTTGACAATTCTTTAAAATTTATTCAGATTGTTGCCTGGGAGGTAATCATCAGATGGTATATGAACGAAGAAATGTTTTGAATGATCTCTCTCTCTCTCTCTCTCTCTCTTTCTCTTTATCTCTCTTTCTCTCTCTCTCTCTTTCTCTCTCTCTCTCTCTTTCTCTCTCTCTCTCTCTCTCTCTCTGTGTCCCATCTCTCTCTTTCTCTTTCAATCTGTTTACTTGTCTTTCTCTTTACTCTCTCTCTCTCTCTCTCTCACACACACACACACACAGACACATACACATACACACACATACACACACAAATACACTCATCACATGATTGAAAACTCAACAAGAAGGATGCTTAATAAAAGATAAAGAAAAATACATATTTTTTCATCACGAATACAGAAAATAATTTCCATCTCGTCACCCTGTCTTCGTTCTTTCTTCTCCTAGTTCACGTCATCGTCATCGTCCTATTTCTCCTCCTCTTCTTTTCTTGTCGTTGTTGTTATTATTGTTATAATTATTACTATTACTACCACAATTGTTGACGTTGTTATTATTATTACTATTGTTGTTATTATTATTATTATTATTATTATTATTATTATTATTATTATTATTGTTTATCTTTTACTTTCCTACGAAGATCATATCATACCCGACTTCCAATTAATAGAATAGTATGTTTACTATGTGTTCGAGCTCTTCCGAAGCATACATGTTTTTGTTATATTAACCATTCTGAATCGTGTAAAAAACTATGTAATATGGCGTCATAGCTTTCTCCGAATTGCGTCGAAATATGTCTGTGTAAACTGCAGTCCAATTTTGAGGCGTACATTTTTCTAACGAATAAAAAAGAAATCGGGAAAAAGAAATCATTTCTTGTCTCCCAAAACTCTATTTCATCAACATTATCGTCATCATATTTTGTCACCACTTTTTTTTTTGTCTCCTTCCATATATTTTTAATTGGATTTTCTTTCTTTAGTGTTATTTGATTGTTTTGTTTTTCGTTTATTTTCCATATTATTATCTTGGCTGTTAGTAGAAGTGATATGTTTTTAGTTCAAACAGAGACAAGCTAACGCACACACACAGGCACAAACACTCAAACATACACAAAAACGCAAAGTTTGCCAACTGACATGACATATATACATGCACACAACCATAATATAATATATATATATATAGAAAGAGAGACATATACTCACACCCACATATATACATTATATATCTATACATGCATATATACACATATACATACACATACATAAAGATATATATATATTTTTTACATATATTTGTATGTACATACATACATACATACATACATACATAGACACATAAATGCGTACATGTACACTCGCACTCATATACATGCTCTCAACAGCATGTATATGCTTATTTATAGATATATGAATATATAATTATGCCCATACGAATACAAGTTTGTATACAGTCATTCTGCAATTTGAAATCTGCATAACTTCAGTTCTATATTTGATAGAATTAATTTTTGAGAAAAATACATTTTATTTTACAATAGATACATTTTTGAGAGTGTTAACTTTCAATGTCCGTATATACAAACTGTTGGTGAGATTCCGAAATTTAAGGGATACATTTTGTCATTGATTTCTATTTATATTCTGAATCACATTAGTTATCCTAGATGGAAGTAGTCATTAGAATGAGTTACAGTTGAATAAATAGCATTCTCTATAAAATATATTTCAAATAAATATGTTTCAAATCTTGGCACAAGTTCATCAATTTCAGGGGACGAGGTAAGTTGATTACATTGACCCCAGTGCTCAACTGGTACTTATTTTATCGACTCCAAAAACAAAGTTGATCTCAGCGTGAAGTCGATAAAAAGCAATTTTTCCTGCGCACTAGCAATTTTGACAGCTCGCCGCCTTATATATTTCAAATAATTAATAATGTTTAACATTTTGAAATGTAACTGTAACTAGGATAACATACAACATGCGTTTAAAAAATAACCGACTTTATTTTCCGCCAAAACTAATGCCGCGTGGGTAAAATCCTTTGGTTAGGAGTAACGCCATTCTTTCTGAGCATGCGTTAAAACTTTTGCGTTAGGCTGCTTCAGTTCTCGGCTGTTATGCTTAGACTACAGATGTGTAGTGCGCTCTTGTCGGATTTTCGTTTTCCCAAAGGTGACCGAACACATCGAGCAGAGACCATAAACCCGTGTCTCATCACTAGTGATAATGGTTTTCATGAAGTCAGGTTCGTGGTTTGCACAGTGCAGCATATATCCTGAGCAGTTTCCATGCAGAGTTGCTTCTGCTGCTCCGCCAGCACCTTGGGGACGAATTTCACCGACACTCCCCGCAGGCACAAATCCTCCGTTGAGATGAAATGCATTGATTTTGTGCTTATTTTCACTTCGGGAGCAATTTTCTGAACTGTTACATAATGATCTTCCATGACTATTCCCCGAAACTTCTCAGTCGGTTCTTCGTTTCGGCTTGCAGATAGCCTGCTCGAGCATGCCTTGCTCTCTGCTGAGGTGCGGCCATGTTTGAAGCGGTTGTGCCACTCCTTTATCTGAGTTTTGCCCATATCCTCATCAAAGGCTTGCTGAATCTTCTGGGTGGTTTGAGCTTTAATATCAGCAAACTTTTGGTAAAACTTGATGTAATACACGTCTGTACTCAAGGCGTAACAGCTGGAAACTGACGCGGAAAGAACGTAAAATGAGTGGGTGGGGGTGACATTTCACGCATCTTGACTTTATTTACCCATACGTTTTTGCGATGTAGACTACAATTATATCAATTTACAGATATGATATTAAATATTTGAATAAAAGAAGGGTAAAAATTCCGCTTTCCAAAAATAAAAGCGAAGGCTTCAAAAACCACCAATTCTACGATAAATACACACACGAGCAATGCAATGAACACTTTAAAAAATAGGCCTACCTTCAGGATGGAATTTGAAGATAGTTTACATTCCCCAATATCAATTGATCTCATGCTGCGCATAAGAAAACATGCTTTCCAATCTTCAGTTTGGAGATTGTACCATCTATTACCAAAATATTCACTACGTCAAACTCGTGTGCGTTTCGAATTTTTAAACGTCCCGCTCCGTTCAAAGATAAAACTATCGTGTGTGTATTTATCGTAGGCGTAGGAATGGCTGTGTGGTAAATAGTATGCTTACGATCCACATGGTTCAGGGTTCAGTCCCTCTGCATGGCACCTTGGGCAAGTGTCTTCTACTATAGCCTCGGGCCGACTAAAGCCTTGTGAGTGGATTTCAGAGACGGAAACTGAAAGAAGCCCGTCGTATATATATATATATATATATATATATATATGTATGTGTGTGTGTGTGTGTGTGTGTGTGTGTGTGTATGTGTGTGTGTGTGTGTGTGTGTACGTGTGTGTGTATATCTGTGTTTATCCCCCCAACATCGCTTGACAACCGATACTGGTGTGTTTACATCCCCGTAACTTAGCGTTTCGGCAAAAGAGACCGATAGAATAAGCACTAGGCTTAAAAAGAATAAGTCCTAGGGTCGATTAGCTCGACTAAAAAGGCGGTGCTCCAGCATGGCCAGTCAAATGACTGAAACAAGTAAAAGAGTAAAAGAGTAGGATTGGTGGTTTTTGAAGCTTTCGCTTTTATTTTTGGCAGGCGGTATTTTTACCCTTCTTTTATTCAAATATCTAATATTATACCTATTAAGGTAGAAGTCTTGCTAACCGCCTCATTATTACTGTTTTTAACAGCAATAATGCTTTCATATAGCTACTGATTTACAGATATGTGTGCTTTTAAGTACTATTCTACTTTGTCCCAAAAATTTCCTGAAAGAAATCTTTGTAAAAAGGTGAGTACAAAGCTAGCAGTAATTATTGAATACCGAACTATTGAATTATTTCTTATTTTCCTTTATTGCATTCTTAATCTCTCTCTTTTTTAAACTGAAATGTGGCCCATCCCCCACGTGATCATACAGTATGCAAGAAATTGCAGGGATCATGTGTATTGTGAGTGGTATGTGTTTGTGCATGTTGTGTGTCGAGCTTGTGTCGTTAAAATATGCACTCATGTGTGGATAGTAAGGGGGGTTGTGTGTTTGTGTGTGTATGTGTATGTGTGTGTGCGTGCGTGTGTGTGTGTTTGATGGATATCCTACGCAAGCCTCTTTGAATTGTACAAAATGTCCTTTTCTTCTCGACCAACATTTTCCA
Source organism: Octopus bimaculoides (assembly GCF_046866305.1). Lineage (NCBI taxonomy): Eukaryota > Metazoa > Mollusca > Cephalopoda > Octopoda > Octopodidae > Octopus > Octopus bimaculoides. The sequence continues at coordinate 57,874,926 of NC_142929.1, read as the reverse complement.
AAGACAGCATTATGCTTAACTCCTGACAGATATCAATTTCTTTCAGGAAGAAACAGTTTTATGTTCGCAAAAAGTAATGTAGATTCATTCAAAGTATAATACATAGAGTGGAGATAAAAGCAAGCTGCCGTCCTGTTTGTGGAAGCCACATTGTGTAATTGGTTTTTTAGTGGAAGAGGAAATTTCTGAATGCAACTTCTATTCCTTCAAATAATGAATGAAGTCGAACAACTGCTGCTAGAATTTGAAATAAAATATTACCTTACTGTTATAACTGTCCAACTGAAAACGCAGTTAGAATTTATAATTAAATCGAAAAGAAATCTTGTAAGAAAATAATTGAACAAAGGTTTGGGTCCAGTTTTTAAACATGACACGGTGGAAATTTATTTTGGGTGAATATCTTTTGCAAACCTCTCTGATTGGTTTAAGAAAAAAAAAATTATTCTTTCCAAACAATATGAAGTTGAGCGCTTGAAGTATATGCTCCGTACATTTCACACACACACACACACACACACACACACATCCATAGATACAAACGCTCATTCTCACGGACGCATATACAAACATGTGTATGTAATATGTACATATACTTATAAACAGTGTATATATATATATATATATATATATATATATATATATATATATATATATATATATATATATATATATATATATATATATATATACATACATATATATGTGTTATGTATATATATGTATATAGTATATATACATACGTATATACGTATATAGTTACATACATAGGTACATATATATATATATATATATATATATATATATATATATATATATATATATATATATATATATATATATATATGACCCGGTGTTGATTACAGATTGGAGCCGTTTTAACTCATTTATATTGCGAATGTCTCAGGGAACGGAGTACTCTTTACAACATCCAATTCCCTTGATAAAACACTGTCTGACTAGAAGTCTGTGTAACCGAAGAATATATTATATTGCCATTTTATGTAGGATAGCGTTTTCTTTCATAATGGGGATTCTCTACATTTGGCACAAGGCCAGAAATCTGTATGGAAGACGTATAGATTTGATAGCAGTGACCTATATTACAGCGACTTGTATTATACATCGCATACGAGGAAGTCCAAAGACCTTCTACTACTAGGTTAGTTGCTTTGCTAGAAATGCCAGCCAAATAGTTATTTAAACACAACTAAAAAAAAGGCTGTACATGTTGAACAATGTACATTTTGTATAATTATGGCTGAATATTCTTTTATTCTGTTACTTGTTTCAGTCATTAGACTGAGGCCATGCTGGGGCACCACCTTGGAGAATTTTTAGTAGAAATGAACCGACCCCTGTACTTATTTTCTTTACCGCCTGGTACTTATTTTATCGAAGCCTTTTGCCGAACCGCTAATTTACGGGGACGCAAACACACCGAAGCCGCTTGTCAATCGGTGGTAAAGAGGGACAAACACAGGCACAAAAACACGCACACACAAACATTTCTTCAGTTTCCGTCTACCAAATCCACTCACAAGGCGTTGGTCGGTCCGAGGCTATGATACAATAAGTATCAGGCGGTAAAGAAAATAAGTACAGGGGTCTGTTCATTTTACTTGTTCTTTTACTTGTTTCAGTCATTTGACTGTGGCCATGCTGGATCACCACCTTTAGTCAAGCAAATCGACCCCGGGACTTATTCTTTGTAAGCCTAGTACTTATTCTATCGGTCTCTTTTTGCCGAATCGCTAAGTGACGGGGACATAAACACACCAGCATCAGTTGTCAAGCTATGCTAGGGCGACGAACACAGACACACAAACATCACATACATACATACATACATACATATATATATATATATATATATATATATATATATATATATATACATATACATATATACGACGGGCTTCTTTCAGTTTCCGTCTACCAAATCCACTCACAAGGCTTTAGTTGACCCGAGGCTATAATAGAAGACACTTGCCCAAGATTCCACGCAGTGGGACTGAACCCGAACCATGTGGTTGGTAAGCAAGCTACTTACCCCACAGCCACTCCTGCGCCTATTAATAATCTTGATTTTTATGAGGGACTTCAGCAACTTTATATGTTTTGCGTGCACCAAAAAATAGTTTATTGGAAAATAATAACATCGGAAATTGTTATATTTGGGGACGGTCATCTTTTGCCAATTAAACACACGGACTATTTATTTGATTTTCATTTGAGTTTTATCATTATTATTATTATTATTATTTAGTTTATTTATAGACAGGTCAGACAACTCTTCCTTAATCCAATCCAGAAGTAACATATATATATACTTTTGCCATTTTTGTGCCTTATTAATATCTTACACTGCATTGAAATAGGGCAAAAAGAAACGCCACTCTATGAGTATATAGAAGTAGTGTAAAAACCATTTGCTGATATGCTACGATGATACAAACGTAGGGTTTTAAATTAAATTATGAATTAGAAGCAGTGCTAGTGTTGTAAATATTATCGACCGTATATAGTCAGTGTATGTTTTGCTTGTTCTCTAGTTTACTATGCTTCTACTAATCCAGATTGCTGATATTTTTATCGAGGTCGTTAATCCTCATTAGTGCTCGTATTTTCTACTAGGGTTCCTGTTGGTCCTTTAATTTTTTAAATTTTTCTGCAACAATTCTGAGACTACATCAGCACATGATAATATTAATGTGTTGATAGGGCGGCGAGCTGGCAGAATCGTTAGCATGCCGGGGAAAATGCTTAGAGGCATTTCTCCCTTCTTTATGTTCTGAGTTCGAATTCCAGAGTGGCCGACTTTGCCTTTAATCCTTTCGGGGTCAATAAAATAAATATCTATTTCATCCTGAGATCGATGTAATCGACTTATTCCCTCCGGAAATTGCCGCCCTTGGGCCAAAATTTGAAATCAATATTAATGTACTGGCATCTAATGTTTTCGAGTGTAATCTTATATATCACACAGATTACTTTGCAATTTTGTCCTTTAACTTTAGTTCGATTTACTGTCCTCAAATTAACTGATCCTAAGGCCCCCAGTTCTATCAGTTTCTGCCCTTGTTTTTTCAAAGTTTTTTAATAGATCATTATCGAGACTATTTTCATCACGGTGGAGATAACTTCCTTAAAGCATTGGATCTTAAAACACCTAAAAGTCATAGAAGGCGGGACGACAGGCCCCTAATCCCATTCAGAAGTGATGGATATCGATATTTCGCTATTTTTGTGGCTTAGCAACATCACGTTCCTGGATCGAACCTGGGACGAATTGAATCACCAGTCTATGATACATATAAATAATGTGAAAACCGTACACTGAGTATGTGTAAGCGATAATGTTTACAACTCTAGCACTGCTTCTAATTCGTAATTGAATATTTATTGGAGTTTTTAGTTTTCTTTTTGTTTTTAATAAATATATTTTCTATATATAGATATTTAGATGTGGGCGTAACAAATATAAAAATGATGGAGATAAAATTTATGAGGTTGGGGATATCTAGATTAGTTACAAGGAGTTATAATTTCCAGAATGCATACAAATTAAGGTGGGGTTATTTAAAACAGTGTTGAAAAATGCAGTCGACTTTAGTCGGACTCTCTACCGATTTTGTCAACCCACATGTGTGCTAATATCATAATTATGTGGAAAATATCAAATTTTCACTGTTCATTATTGATATGAGATTTTGCCACCAAATCATAAAGTGCTGGAGCAATACCAGTAAATTAAATCAGTAACGCACTTGACTGATTTATTTTACACCATCATTCAAATACATACATACATACATACATACACACATACATTCATACATACATACACATACACACACACAGACAAACACATACATACATAGTATTTGTATGCATGTGTGTGTGTATTTGAACATAGAGGTAAAAATCATTGTACCGTTTCTCGCAATCCACTACTGTTTTGTTCATAAAATTGGAAACGTTTTAACTGATGATGATGATGATGATGATGATGATCCTTTCTATTATAGGCACAAGGCCTCAACTTTTTTGGGAGGGGACTAGTCGATTGCATCGACCCCAGTGCGTAACTGGTAATTATTTCATCGACTCCGAAAGGATGAAAGCAAAGTCGACCTCGGTGGAATAATAATAGTAATAATAATAATAATAATAATAATAATAATAATAATAATAATAATAATAATAATAATAATAATGCGCATATCTAAAAGTATTATCTGTCTGAGGTCCTTGCTGTGACTTGGCAGATGACTAAAGACTCCGGTGCAATTTTACCTACACCGTGTTACGAAGGAATGATAATAATAATAATAATGATAATAATGATAATGATAATGATAATCTTTTCTACTCTGGACACAAGATTCGAAATTTTTCGGGAGGGGACCAGTCGATTAGATCAACCTCAGCTGGTACTTAATTTATCGACCCCGAAAGGTTGAAAGGCAAAGTCGACCTCGGCGGAATAATGATGATAATAATAATAATAATAATAATAATAATAATAATAATAATAATAATAATAATAATAATAATAATGATAATAACAAATAGGGGCTGCAATAAGGGTGGAGCACTTACAGAAAACAACACTGCTTGGAACCGCTCGAATACTCCTGAAGGTGCTCGAAAAATAAGAGGTGTTACCTTAGTTCCCCGGTAGTGTGCTGGTGATTACACACGCTGAAGACAGGTAACCACCCAGAAACTCGTGTCTGTGTATATCACGTAAGGCTCGGGATGGGAGCGATGACTTCTCGCAAATACTAATCGGACACAGAATGTGTGTCGTTAGGCAGCTGCAAGAGATGTCATCCTGGTGCTATAATCACCAGTAGCATTGTCCCGTATAGGACGCCACACTTGGTTGGCAATTATATGTTACAATACAGAACAATTACATCGAAACAAAATGTGTGAAGATAATTCCTCTCAGAATCGGGAGAATTTGGCCATCATAGCCGGCCCCTAGATTACGACACTTGTAGATGAAAGAGGAGAAAGAAGAGAGGAAATTTGATGAAAATCGTCACGATAATGATCAATTAGAAAACCTTGAAAAAACTAGGGCAGAAACTGATAGAACTGGAGTTAATTTGAGGACAGTAAATCGAACTAAGATTAAAGAAAAAATTGCAAAATAATCTCTGTGACATATAAGATTACACTCGAAAACATTAGATGCCACTACATTAATACTGATTTCAAATTTTGGCCCAAGGACGGTAATTTCCAGAGGAGATAAGTCGATTACATCGATCCCAGGATAAAACTGTGTCCAGGTCACAAAAGGAAAGTTTGAAGGGAATGGAAGTCATTTCCTTTGATTTCTATATAGAAGCAAATAGTATATAACACTGACCAAAGACAAAAAAGATAAATAAATAAAAATTTTGTTACACAGTGTTATAGAAGAACGTACGACTTAGACCCAATACGTGGATCAAGAAATACCTAGAACTCTTCAATATCTCAAAAAAGCTAGATGCCTGCTAGATAACGTAATGCATCGATGGAAAGTAGTGATAACATCAGCTAGAGGAAGATACTCGTATCTTGTTTATAATCGCCTTGATGCCATTATCGATCATTCCTAATTAATCTTCGACAGGGTACCCATTGGGAAAGAAGAGTGAAGTAAATCTTCTATTTATGGTGATTTATCTTTATGAAAAGGAGAAGAAACAACTGCACTCTTTAGTGCAAACTGAAAATATCTGGAAACGACATTGGGATAATTTTATGAAACGAAATATGTGATATAGCTATGAACTAGGAAAAAAAATCATAAAAAGTACTGGAATATATCTACCTAATGAAGTGAAGCAGAGATAATAGAAACTACAGCTGGCATATAGAAAACAATATCTAGAAGAAAAGGGAGTAACGTGTTAAGGACCGCTGCTAATTGCATATAGTGCAGAAAACACCAACTCACTGAAAGGTAACAAAAACGGGGAGCAAAAGAAAGAAGAAATGTTTGACGGATTGCAACAGCTCAAAAGATCCAGATGCATGGAGAAAGACATAGTAAGCCCAATTTCTTTGATGGAATAAATAAACTCTACGGCTCCAGGTATTACTCCATAGAACCAATTATCTGACAGCACATCTTTGCTGAAAGACAAGACAGCAACAGTGGAACGTTGAGATGATCTTAATCTAAACCGGTGAATTCAGTGGTGATGAAGGAATTTCGTGAAATGTCTATCATCCACCACCTTCCCGAGTCATCGAACTTTGCCATCAAAACTTTAGAAACACAAAGATGACATTCTGGGGTCAGACACTCACTCATACATAAAGACATTTATGTATTATATACCTACGTACATGCAACATACACGCGCACACACACACACACACACACACACACACACACACACACACACACACACACACACATATATATATATATATAATACATGCGGTGTGTGTATATATACAACTATATGTACTTTTGTAAGCATGTATGTGTCTACAAACCAGTTTGACCTCTTTCATTTTCCTTTGGTGTTCCAATACACATATACACCGAGAGACATACACATATGTATGCTATATGCCTGCTTCAGTGTGTGTGTGTATGTGTTTATGTGTATAGCCAAACATATAGTGCGTCTGCATGTGTGATTATTTATCGTTATCATTGTTAATTTGTAGGATTCTATAATTGGAATTAGAAATACCGAATCTGCAACGTATATTACATTAAATATCATTACTGTAACTTTTTCATACATCTCGTTTTCGCCCATCCATTGTTTATTATCATATTTTCTATGATGAGTCATTTTGTTGTCCATAATTTTATTTTATTTATCATCATTTGTGGGATTTCGTTGAGTTAGCAGAACTGATATGAAAAGAATCCATATCCATTTTTTTCATTGTCATTTATCACTCAAATTTATGTTAATGTTGATATTTCTGATGTCTTTTGCTTTCCTAAAATAATTTCTGGATGTTATAACTAGTATTTTTGTGTCTATTATTGTAAATCCACAGAGCACTAGTCCCTTAATCTCCATTATCATTGCTAGAGTGTCTAGGATGTGATAGAATAATATTATATATTCAAATTCATAGCGTTCTCAATCATGCGTATTTTATTATTATTTATTATTTACTTTTTAGTGGCTTAGTCAGAAGAGGAGAGGCAGCCGCTATAATCTTTTGCAAAGATTCCGATACTGGTTAATAATGGAGTTGGAGAGAAGATATATATATGTGTGTGTGTGTGTGTGTGTGTGTGTGTGTGTGTGTGTGTGTGTGTGTGTATAAATATATATATATATATATACATACATATATATGTGTATATATATATATATATATATATATGTGAGTGTGAGTGTACGATTATGTGTATACAAGTGTAAAGTATAATATATATTTATAAATATATGTATGTACGTAAATATAGATATATGCATATGTATATATACATTGCTCGGTGGTTAAGAAGTTCGCATCGCAACAATGCAGTTTCAGGTTCAGTTACAAAGAATGCTACCTTTGGTGGAGATAAGTGCCTTCTAATAACGCCTCGGGAGACGAATGCGTTATGAAAGAATTTCCTACATAGAAACTATGTGAAAGACTTTCTGATATGATATATTTAAATATGTGTGATTATGCATCAGTGCATCTGTGTATCTATGTTTGTGTGTGTGTGAGACCGCCGACGTAACTTTTCCCCCACAGACACCTTGACAAACAATGTTGGTTTGTTGCTCGAATCTCCATAATTTAGCGGTCGTCTAAGAAAAAAAAAATAAATAAATAAAAGAGATAAGATAAGTACCGGATTCAGTATAAGAAGAGAGATCGATAACTTCGATTGAACACACCAAACGAATGCACCAACGCGACCACTATCCAGTAAATAAAACACCTAACAGAATAAAAGCATCCTTTTTTCCTGTCTTGGTTTGTGTTTGCCACCTTGGAATCCTCTGTGTAGTTGGTTGATCCACTACTCAGGAAGAGACTATTCTAGAGTACGTCCTGTCTGGTCTTCGAAACGTCTAGATAGAATAGAGACAGCTGATGAAGGGATATTCCAAGGGGCTTTCCGTTTTCCTATGTGTTCGTTCCGTTGTCTGTAGTTTATTGTTCTAACGTCCTGTACCCTGATATGCATGTATATACACATGTAGATGTAAGTATGTACATATATGTGTGTATACATGTATATATATTCTTTGTATTATTACATTATTGAACGCACACGTCCTATTTTACAAGTAAGTCTACTATTATTCTGACGTGACTATCTTTCTATCTATCTATCTATCTATCTGTCTATCTATCTATCTATCTATCTTTCTATCTATTTATCTATCTGTCTTCCTCCATCTTTCTATCTATACCTCTGTCTTGGCCTCTACTTCACTGCTATACCCTTCTGTCCCTTCCTCCTTGTTCCACTTCCTCCCTCCACCATCCTCTCTATCTATTTATCTATCTGTCTTCCTCTATCTTCCTATCTACCTTTCTGTCCTGGCCTCTACTTCACTGCTTCTGTCCCTTCCTCCTTGTTCCATTTCCTCCCTCCACCATCCTCTCTGCTCTCGTGTGACCTGTGGTCAGCTTTCTTTTCACTCCAGCCGCTGTGAAGGCAAGACGAACTACTAGCGTTCTACCTCAGATTTGCGTTTGGCCGTACGGCTTTTGAATGTTGTTTTCACTGTCCATTTTTTCCTGTCTTGGTTTGTGTTTGCCACCTTGGAATCCTCTGTGTAGTTGGTTGATCCACTACTCAGGAAGAGACTATTCTAGAGTACGTCCTGTCTGGTCTTCGAAACGTCTAGATAGAATAGAGACAGCTGATGAAGGGATATTCCAAGGGGCTTTCCGTTTTCCTATGTGTTCGTTCCGTTGTCTGTAGTTTATTGTTCTAACGTCCTGTACCCTGATATGCATGTATATACACATGTAGATGTAAGTATGTACATATATGTGTGTATACATGTATATATATTCTTTGTATTATATATATATATATATATATATATATATATATATATATATTGTTCCAGGTTCAGTCTCACAGCGCGGCACCCTGGGCAAGTGTCTTCTACAATAGCCTCGGGCTGACCAAAGCCTTGTAGGCGGATTTGTAGATGGAAACTGAAGAAAGCCCGTCTTATATATATATATATATATATACACACACATAGATGTATGTATTTGTGTGTCTGTGCTTGTCCACCCTCTGTCGCTTGACAACCAATATCGGTGTGTTTACGATCCCGTAATTTAGTGTTTCGGCAAAAGAGACGGATAGAACAAGTACTAGGTTTTCAGAGAATAAATTCTGGGGGCGATTTATTCGACTATAGGCGGTGCACCAGCATGGCCGCAGTCAAATAACTGAAACAAATAAAAGAATAAAAAAAATAAGAGAATCCGAAAATTGGGGAACGAAATATATAAAAATTCAGGCTACACATGTTTCATAGCTATCGAAACATCGTAAGTAGTATATTATCCAAACGAGTAAGGTAGACTGAAAGCTACTCTTGAGGCCAAGGATACCTTGATTGTATGAAGTTTAGGATATCCTGTTTTAAGGACTTGGGGGTTCGATAAAACTACTCCTATGTGTGTGTGTGTGTGTGCGTGTGTGTGTGTATGTGTGTGTGTTGGATGTATATATATATATATATATATATATATATATGCAGAAGAATGCATATACATACACGTATATATAGATGTGTGTGTAGATATGCGCATCTATGTACGCACGAGTATATATTCATATATATATATATATATATATATATATATATATATATATATATATATATATATATATATATGTATATACACATATTTACACGCCCGCAGATACACATAGAGGGAGCGTAAAATAAATTTTGAAAGAATGCCATAAAAAATACGAAATAACGATCAGAGAATAAAATAGCGCAACATAACCTTTGCCCGTTGGAGCAGAGTAAAACCCCAAATAAATGTTATTGCAGTTTAATAGCTAGATATTTTAAATGTATCTGATCACAGCGATGTAAGTATGTATGTATGTATGTATGTACATATCTATAAATACATATATATATATATACATTACATACATACATATATATATACATAAACGCACGCATGCATATACACATGTATACATAAACGTACGTACATATATCTAAAAATATAAATGTAACGATATAAATGTGTAAGTACGTGGATGTATGCATATCTGCATACGCGTGTGTTTTTATGTCTATATATGTGTATATATACATATATAATGTATATGCAATTATATGCATGTATGTGTATATAAGTATATATGTATTTGAATATATGTATTTGTATATATGTATATGTATATGTATAAATATATGTACCTGTGTGAATATATACATGTTCGAGTAAGAATATCTATTTATATCTCTACACACATATATATATATATATGCATATATACATATATATATACATACATACATGTATATATATATATATATATATATATATATATATATATATATGTGCATATCTACATATATATATATATATATGTGCATATCTACATATATACATATATATATATATATAAATATATATATATATATATATATATATATGAATATATATATATGAATATATATATATATATCTATATATATATATATATATATATATATATATATGAAAATACATATATGCATGTGAATATATGTGCACGTATATATATATATCTTCGTTATATATATATATATATATATATATATATATATATATATATATGTCTACGTTTTCATTCCATTATACTTTTGCACCGAATTTATAGTTTTTTTCATTATTTATATATTTTTTGCCCATGCTCTTCTTTAATTTCGGGTTTTCTGTATATTGTTGTTTTGTATGTATTTGTTTTATATATTATTCATTTATTTTACTTCAATCTTTTTTATGCCTCCTCCTTTCTTTCTTTTTTCTGTGTGATTGAATAACGATTTGTATAGAGTTTGGAAGCCAGACCCAGGCTGACACACGCGGGGAAGCAGAAAGACAGGAGGCTGGAGACACACTGCGCACGCGCACATACAAGACATATACGCACAACACACATGCACTCACACACACACATATATATGCATATATATATATACATACACACATGGAAGCAAATAATTCTAGCATGAAAAAGACTAAAGCAGAGAATGACAATCATATGTGTATATGATTCTGTATATATATGTAAAAGCGTATGTATGTTTATATATATACACACACACACACACACACACATATATATATATATATATATATATATATATATATACATATATATATATATATATATGTATATATATATATATATATATATATATATATATATATATATATATATATATATATATATATATATGTATATATATCTTTATATGTATGTATATATGTATATATAAACATACATATATATATATGCGAATATATATATAAAATAAATATATATGTATATTTCATAAGCATATATAAATATATATATATATTTATATATGCATATGTACATATATATATCATATGCATATATAAATATATATATATATATATATATATATATATATATATATATGCATATGTACATATATATATGTACGTATATGTACATATACACATATATGTATGTATGTATATGCAAACTTATATACATTCCTCTCTAAGAAAGATACTTTCCCAGTCTACAAACCAGCTACCCTGCACAAAATGATAAGTATACATAAGAACTATGTACGAACAGAAACTATATAAAATATACACTCATTATGTAGAAGTCGACACAAGTGTATATACATTTATTCTTACATGCATTTATGCATACACACAAACACACATACACACATATACATATCTATTTATACACATGTACATATGCACATACATGTATGCACACACAGATGCATGCCCCCATTCACTCTCAGAAAGCAAAGCATACACATACGCACATGTGTACAAGCACGTGTACACAGCAGTATGTAGACAAACACAGCTACATTCGGCACATTCATGCACAGGAATACTCACACAGACGCATTAATAGCGACACACACAAACACTCACAAACATACACACACACACACACACAAACACACACACGCACACTTACACACGCATACACACACACACACACACACACACACACATACACACATATACACGCATGCACATCTGTCAATGCATTTAGCCTCATATATGATAATACACATTCATTCACACATCAAAGCATTTACACATCTACACATACATAGACACATCTACACATACATAGACACGTCTACACATACATAGACACGTCTACACATACATACATACATACATGCATACATAGAAACTAATATCACCCCCACCCCCCCATCACATACGCAACTGATCCTCCACCGAAAACCTATCCACACAGGAACATCTATAGAGGCACACAGGCAGAGGAGAACAAAATGTATACAAAGTGGAGTAGAAAATTAGAAAAGAAATCCATATATATCCATATATACATACACACGTACAAACACACACACACACACACACACACGCGCGCACGCACGCACGTACGTATGTATGTATGTTTGTATGTATGTATGTATGTATGTTTCTGCGCTGTTGAATTTATAAAATGCGCTCATGAGAATATCTTTAGGGAGAGTTTTAACCTTCTGAAAAGGTCAAATCGCCTGTCACCGTCTTTTAAATATCAGTGACACGGCATAGGAACAGTTGATGAAACCAATGCAAAGGATGTGCCAATATTGGGCAAATTCTATAACTGAGAGAAACCGTTAGAATTTGAATGATTCAATGACTGAGCGTATATATATGCATCTACATATGTATGCATATGTGTATGCGCGTACTATGTAATATGTGTTTGTAAACATGTGTACGTGTATGTATGTAAGCGTGTGTACGTGTATGATTGTGTGTGTGTGTGTGTGTGTGTGTGTGTGTGTGTGTGTGTGTGGATGTATGTAACGGTGATTAGGAAAATATTCATGATTTGAATTGAACTATTGAGACTTGATTCCAGCATAAATGATTGTTGGAATGCTTGTAGTGGAAACTTTTATATAATAAAACATGTGTGGGTGACTGAGTGTGTGTATGTATGTGTATGCGTGCGTGTGTGTATGTGTGTGTATGCGCGCGTGTGTCTGTTACATCTTTTCTTTTTCTCTTATCTTTATTGCTCTCCGGCATCACTACGGTGATGCTGGGGGCAATGCCTAACCATGTTTTGTCACTAATATCGGTTCAGTATTCATTTCGTCTTAGTTAAAATTTGAGCCGGTATGTTACTGGCCACATTAACACCGACACATACTCCCGAACGACCACCCTGCACATGCACGCACTCATACACACACACGCACACATATATACACACATACACACACACACACATACACACATAATACTTCGCTTAGGGAATGCGAGGCAGATAACCTGGAATAGAACTCAAGGCTCCAATAATGTTATGAAGTGTTACTCAGGCACTCAACTATGAGTACACTACAACATCTTATAGCAGAAACAGCGGTAAGCTAATGAAGTTTATAAAGTAATCGTTTATTATGTCATTTAATTTCATATATGTCTATATATATATAGACACACACATACGTGTCTGAGTGTGTGCGTGCGTGCGTGTGTGTGTATATGTATACACATCTATATATGCATACAGGGTGCGATGAATAAATTGTGTAAATTACGCAAAAGTGAAAATAACACCGACATCTCGTTTTAACAGATATATTTACCAAAATTACATAAAAATATCTTGAAATATTAAACAGTAAATTTATTCAATAAAATCGCCATTGGCTTCAGCTATGGCCTCCAGACGACTTCGGAACCTCTTAAAACGTCTCCTTGTTTAAGTTGGCGAATGCTGCCATAATCCTTGCTTTCAGTTCATCTTTGGTGTTACAAGGAGGTTAGTTGTTCTCTCACTCAACAGCACCCTATACATAATCAAGGGGATTGCTATCTGGGTAGTTAGGATAAGTCTACTAAAGTATCTAAAATAATGTCTCATAAGAGAAGTGCTTGTGTCACTCAAAGAAACAAAAAATCTGGACTAAGAATCTCGTGCAATTTCAAGACTCACATAGGAAAAGAAAACCTGTTCCTCTAGAAGAGTATTCTTTGGAAAACAACTGCAGGATATCAATGAAACTTCAAATTGTCGGTCGCTACCTGTTCCTTGGCGACACTTTTATTCCACATCTCTCTTGCATTTACAAGGATTTGTGCTGCGGAAATACTGAAGTGTGAATTTAGTGCAACCTAGTGATTGTAGTTTTAAAAACTCATAACTCCGAAGGTACTTCAACTAGAAAGCTAGAATTTCAGATATACTATTTTTGCTTTGCATTGACTCAGCACACAAAGTTTGGTAAAAATTTGAGCAGGCGTTATGAAACCTCTAGAATTTTGCATGATTTGTGTCTAGAGTGGTGATCGATTTCTTAAGTTGGGGGTGACGTTTTTTTTTTTTTTTCAAATAAAGCAAGATAAATGTTAGTTTCCTGACTTTCATGAAATTATTCATCAAATTACAGTATAGGGTTATTAGGTTGTGAAAAAATCATAACCCTAATATACATATGTATGTGAAAAAGACAGAGGATTTCAAAGAGCGTAGTCTTGGATTCTTGAGCAATTTCCTTAATTAAGGAACGCTGGTGGATCACCCGGCATGGAATAGTGACCCGAATATTCCAAGTATTTTTCGGTTTAGCACGGAATACTTGGGTATTCGGCACTGAGAGGTTGCACACCTGTTGGATATTTTTTTTCAGAGTGCTCTGTATTACATCTTTTAAAATTACAGTAATCCATCGCCATATCGCGGTTCATCTATTGTGCACTTAGTACATCTCGGTTCACCTACTGCGCACTCAGTACATCGTGGATTTTTCTGGCTAATATATGTAAATTTATATTGCGGACTTCTCAGTATATTGCGGACTTCTCAGTATATTGCGAATTTCTGCGGCCGATAGGTAATTATATATTTTTAGATTTTAATTATTTCTGTGAAAAGCTTTGGAACAAAACGCCTGCGATAGTCGAGGGATTACTGTATTTATTATTCAACCAAGGAGTGAATCTCTAGATGGCTTCTCAATCTGCCAGAAATAGTTACCAAATTACTATTAAATCCCAAACTTCCAGCATGAAAAAAAGGGAAAAAAGAAAGACATAATGCATAATGTAGTTAAAGATTAAACTATGACAGAAAAGACAGGATAGTTAAAGATAAAATTACGTTGGTTGTTTATGGATCTGTACGATCAGAGTATACCTGGGGTTAAACAACTACGATAATCTTATTCACTATATTATTATTTTTCCGGAGCGGAAGAAAAAGAGACAAAGTAGAACATCTGATGATTTTCCAATGAAATCAAATCAAGGTTTGTGAATAAATGTTTTTCAATCGGCGAATAAATACTAATGAAACGTACACATACTCTCACATATTCACACACACACACACACACACACACACACACACACACACACACACACACACACGCTTGTAGCAATTTACTCATTCACATGCGTTCTTATTTACATAAATATTTATATATATCTCAAATGGATAACATTCAATTGATTATCATATTTTAGCAATTTAATTTGAATTTCAATGCACAATGGCTAGTGTTTCTGGCTATATGTTTGAATGTTTTATAATGTTAAGAATGTAATATAAATTATAAGCATATTTACATTATTTCTATATTGCTATAATATTTAAATTCCAAATATTATGCATTGCACACACACACACACACACACACACACACACACACACACACACACACACACACACACACACACACACACACACACACACACACACACTCACACACACACACACACACACACTCATACGTATATGTATATATTTTATGCAAATTTATTGGTATATGAAATTACTAATATACATGTGTTTATCATACATTTATTTCTGAATTGATGTCCATCAGAATTACTGTAACATATTGTATCCATTTGTATATACATACATACATACATACATACATACACACATACGCACTCATACACGCAGCACGCGCACACATACGGAAAGAAACCAGCACACAGATACGCACAGACACACACACACACACACACATACACAAACATGCACACACTTACACAGGCATACATATACACACGAATGCATCCGTATGACTCAATTTACTTAAAGTCGCAATATTTGAAATAAAATGTGAAGTAGCTTTCATCCCCATTGACGGTCATGTACTTCTTTACTTCTTTACCTAAGCTGCAGCATTCTCAAGGAATATAAACAAGTGTTGCGCATCACATAGCTGATGAGCTGTGAAAGCAACATTATCAAAATAATTGGTTTTTCAGAGATCTCGATCGCTTGTACTAAAACGGAGAAGAAACACATTGATGAATGTGTGATATACATTATACTCTACGTATATTCTTGGATAATATCATACTCCTATTGGTAGCGTATTTCGAAAATCCCGAGTCGGTGATGGTTATGATACTCTTTACTCTTTTACTCTTTTACTTGTTTCAGTCATTTGAGTGTGGCCATGCTGGAGCACCGCCTTTAGTCGAGCAAATCGACCCCAGGACTTATTCTTTGGAAGCCTAGTACTTATTCTATCGGTCTCTTTTGCCGAACCGCTAAGTTACGGGGACGTAAACACGCCACCATCGGTTGTCAAGCGTTGGTGGGGGGACAAACACAGACACAAACACACACAGACACACACATATATACATATACATATATACGACGGGCTTCTTTCAGTTTCCACTACCAAATCCACTCACAAGGCTTTGGTCGGCCCGAGGCTATAGTAGTAGACACTTGCCCAAGGTGCCACGCAGTGGGACTGAACCCGGAACCATGTGGTTGGTAAGCAAGCTACTTACCACACAGCCACTCCTACGCCTATGATGTTGGGTAATTTTTAACGGCTCCGCAACTAAAAGCTGAGATGAACTCTTGTCAGTTACGTTAAAAACGGAATAATTCGAGTGTCTATCCTTGAAGTCGTAGATGGTTCTTCGTTCGACGATGAGGATTCACCTTTCGATCATCTGTATTTTACGTAGCTGAGTGTTTCACAGAATCTTGTTCTCGGAGATAATTCTTCGGCAGAATCCACGTTGTCCGAGAAAGATGGTTCTGCAATTTCATTTTGAACAACCTGCTCAAATGATTTGCTTACAGTTATCAAATGTTTGAGCAGTACATTAACTCCCTCCCTC
>NC_142929.1:57837117-57849617 GCF_046866305.1 Octopus bimaculoides | reverse complement strand
ACTGTTAGCGATATTTCTGATCTTCCGACCATGACACCTTAGAGAAACGGAGCTCAGCCTTCGATAAACTTACATATCTGCAGATATTACAGGCCAACCTGCCCCTCCATTCACTACACTGATACACCATTTTCGTGCAGCTGCTTAAATTCTGCATGAAAAGTTCGTGTTTTCTAGAATACACCTGCTGCTTACTTTACTTGTTTCCTCCATTGGTAGTAATGACTAACATTTCTTTCGCAGTTGACCTTCCATATTCCACAAGCTTTGAACGTGGGCTTTACACAATCCTTAAATCTTAGTCTTGATGTCTCTTGCAGGCGTTTCTACAAACGATTTCGTTGTATAGTAAAATGTTTAGGCACGAAACAGATGTTCAGTCCAACGTAAAATATGTTTGTCGGTTCCCAACTCTGATGCCTTTTATCAGATGTCCTTTTGATAGGGCCGATTTTGATCTAATCAATAATCATACATGATAATCTCATCTTGATTCAATATGTCGATGAGGTATAACCACGCTAATCATTTCTACTAAAGGCACAAGGCCTGACATTTTGGGGGAGGGGACTAGTCGATTACATCGAATCCAATGTTTCGCTAGTACTTAATTTATCGACCCCGAAAGGATGAGAGGCAAAATTGATCTCGGCGAATTTGAACTCAGAACTTAAAGATGGACGAAATGCTGTTAAAGCATATTCTCGGCATGCTAACGATTCTACCAGCTCATCGCCTTTATCCTTTCTATTATAAGCACAAGGCCTGTAATTTTGGGGCGGTATAACTACAATAATTATAGTTAACCAATGACATACACAAATACATGTCTACAGTTATACACAGATTTTTTCACACTCTATTCATTTCAAGTTTCTTTTTGATTATATCAACGCAGTAATAATTATTTTCATCGACCTGGCAATGTTTGACTTGGCATGTATGCGTTGTTTTACATTGACACAAGACCATTAAATAACATCAGTTAATTAACGCATACACCAAGATATGACTGGTACATATTTCATAGTGACAAATTCGATCTCAGCCGAATTTCAAGCCAGAAACCACGTCGAGAATTATAATAAGGTTCAAGTTATGAGAAGTGACAGTCATGACGCCTTTTTCCCTGCGAACAAATAAACACAAGCAAGACACTTATTTTAATAAAATCAAATAAACGAAACATATGTGTAATTATGAGACATACTTCTGTAAAATAAATAAACACACCGCAATAACTAAATCATTATAAGATATACCGTATCCTATTTTCACACATATTTGAATAAAGCATATTAAATAAATAAATCACGTAAAACTCAATGCCCTAAGTCTCCCAAGTGGTTCACTCATAGCTACGCAGCAGCTGTTCCGGCATAAAACAAGGCCTAGAATGCTTGGTGAGGCTCATTACCTCCTTAAAAAATGCTAGTAGTATTTGCCCAGTACTGCAGCAACACTTGCAAGGTCCCGATCCATACGGCAAGTGACGTCAAAATGCTCTCCCGTTTCCCAAACTAGAAACGATATATGTCCTGTAAAGGCTTCGCATTCAAGCTCCCACTGCAAATCCAATATTTCTACCCTAACGAGGCTCACCACTTTGCATATGTGTGTGTATGCTTGTGCGTGCGTGTGTGTTTATGTATGCATGTATGTATGAATGTGTGTGTGCGTGCGTGCAGTAGATATACAAGGAGGGTAAATTTTAATTATTTCTACGTATATTAAATAATTGATGAACAATCCATTTTCAAAGGAGGGCATTCAGTACATTTATTGGGAGTTACATGTATAGATGAAAACAGTTTGATTCAGATTCTTGGTACTCTACTTAGGGCATGATAGCATTATCGCAAACCCACTTATACATGAGTAGCAGGCAACAGCAGCCGTAGTGATTGGCTTCAATGTCAGGACATGCTGTCAGCAAGGACTTCAATGATGAAGGAACAGCGTTAACATTGTGAAGACCGTGTCTTAAAGTTGTCCCTTCTCTTCAAAGCTAGAAAATGCGTTGGCCCCTAACGATAACTGAAACTCACCAAAATCCAAGTGAGTTACCTCAGTTGCTGCCACACAGATATTCTGAATCGCAATCAGTGAAAAGCCAGTAGACAAATAGACAAAAAGTCGCTTATAAACACAATTCATCATCTGGCCGACCGATGAGCAATCTTATCAGTATTCTTTTCCACTCTTTTACTCTTTTACTTGTTTCAGTCATTTGACTGCGGCCATGCTGGAGCACCACCTTTAGTCGAACAAATCGACCCAGGACTTATTCTTTATAAACCTAGTACTTATTCTATCGGTCTCTTTTGCCGAACCGCTAAGTTACGGGGACGTAAACACACCAGCATCGGTTGTCAAGCGATGGTGGGGGAACAAACACAGACACACAAACACACACACACACACACACACACACACACACACACACGCACACACACACACACACACATATATATATATGACGGGCTTCTTTCAGTTTCCGTCTACCAAATCCACTCACAAGGCTTTGGTCGGCCCGAGGCTATAGTAGAAGACACTTGCCCAAGGTGCCACGCAGTGGGACTGAACCCAGGACCATGTGGCTAGTAAGCAAGCTACTTACCACACAGCCACTTCTTCATTGGAGTTAGCTAATACTGTATCACATCCGATCAGACACTATTGACTCACATATTTCTTCTCTTATCAGACAATAAACATCTCACTAAACTACATCTCTTAGTCTGTCTTCCTCCAAACCTCGGCTTTTTAGAATCCTCTTCTCTCTCTTGTGTAGATTATTTGCAACAGCTTAAGTAAAACGCTAATGACATGCTTCACCGATCTCGAGGCGGAGTGAGAGGCTATGAAGGTCACGGACACTGAGAATGTGATATAATTATGAGAAATGTTAATAAAATGAGATTAAAAAAACACTACATAGATTAACCTTAATAAATATAGACATTTAAGTTATGACATAAATAAGCAACAAATATCGGTTTCAATTTTTGGCAGAAGGCCAACAATTTCGGGGCAGGGTGTAAACCGATCACATTGACCCCTGTACTCAACCTGTACTTAATTCATCGAGGATGAAAGTCAAACTTGTCCTTGACAGAATTTTAACTTGGAACGTAAAGACAAAGACGAAATACCGTTAAGCATTTTGCCAGGCAAACTAACGATCCCGGCTAAGCAACACATATCAACAGAGTATAGTTTGCGGTTTCACGTTCCATCCCTCTGTTATCCTTGAATAAATGTCTCCAACCAAAGTACGTGTTGGCCAAAGTCTTATAAATTAAATTTTTTGGAGAGAAGCTGTAGAAATCCTTCGAAAGAGAATCGCTCCTGCTCTTGAGCGTTAAAATTAAGCCTCCGCTCAGTTTAGAACCACCATATAACATTTGGACACCTTTACTATTCAATCTAGGTCTTTCTGTGTCCTCTCAAACATTCTGGAACCCTCTACAAAGCAGTGCCTTTCTCCTCTGGTTCAACCTTAAAGAGACCACACTGAAATCTGATTTAGTGTCTCCGATCAAGACATAAAATAAACATACCATAAACTATAATATTACACGGGTATGATAAATGTTGCAACAAAACGAAACAAACAAGAAATGAATGTGTGAATGAATATACACATCTTCAAGAAGTGTCGAAGACATAAGATTCAGTCTATTCGTTGAATCTTCGTACTCTCTTTGCAACAAAGTAGGGTCGTTGGTCTCTGAGTTCATTTCCGACCGATTTATTGTCAGAGTAGTCTTCACTTTTTCGCAGGCACTCATAGTCAATGAAGGTTTGTACTGAAAGTTGTATTTCCCATTGTCTTGATTCTTTCTCAGGCTATCGAGCGCAGCGCTCTGCCTAGTTATACAGCTGGTGCAGTTGTGAACACAGTAGAGCCTTCTTCTAGAGACATACTTGAACAAGAGCTAAGTTGTGCCTCATTCACACTGGTCGTTCACAATTTATAAATCACTTGCAAATGATAGTTCATTGACCGTACAGTGTGTTCATTAAGTCTTTTAACAGATACTGTATTCCAGTGGAGTAATTTGAGTAAAGTTTTGTGTGGTATTACTTTAAAGCGATTTGTTGTGTAAGGCTGGAAATAATGAGAGAAGGTACAAAATAAATTACAAAAGGAAGAGGAAAAGATAACAAGTGAAACAAAGTTGCAGTTTTACGTTGTGTTACTATGTTTCGGGGTTATAACCTCTTCTTCAGGACATTTGGAAAAACAATAAAAAGTAAAGATAGAAAAGTCGTTGATCAGATGTGTAGGGGAGGAAGGAAGAGGGAAAAGAATGAGGAAGGTGACTTGCGCAGAATGCTGTCGCTATAACAACCAATCAGTTTCATGTACTTCCTTCATGTTATTCATGGCTGGTCTCAATTTATTGAAAAGTAGAGCCTCCATAATTCTGAGATTGACTCTGTTGCGTTGAGTGGCATTTTCCTTTTGTAGTTTACTTTGTACCTTCTCGCATAGTTCCGGTCTCATACAACAAATCCCTTTAAATTAATACTGTATTGCGTTTTGCTGAGGTTCTAGTGATTCTTCTCGCCTAACAATCCTGGTGAGGGAGACGATTAATCCACGATGACCGGACCGTGCAACCGGTTACACTGGACTACATACTACCAATAGCACACATCAACAATCTGACATATTATGTCATAACACGATATCATTATCAGACTTATTTCACTAAAACAAAGTAAATAAATAGCTTTAGCAGTAAAGACATATTTTACTAAAACGGAATCAACAATAACACCATATTAAATTAGACATAATAAGTTATGAAAGGATATGTTTTCAGCATATATTCTTGTTATTTAGTGGATGTCAAAATTTTTGAAATAAAAAAAAGACGATCATATGTCCTTATGGATGTTGTTTTGCAACATATGAAACGTAGATTGAAACGGACACTCCTTGGTTTAGGGAATTATTAATATATAATTATCAGGTTATGTTACCAGTGGCAACGTTGTGTCTTCGTAAGTATAAATATTTCTTGCATTATGATATTATCGTATATCGTAGGAGGTGTCTTACTGGCGGAATGGAAAAAAATAAGAGATGAGAGAAAAAAGAGATTGAACATACACAGATAAACACGTACACACATACAAACACACGCATATATATATATATATATATATATATATATATATATATATATATATATATATGTGTGTGTGTGTGTGTGTGTGTGTGTGTGTGTGTGTGTGTGTATACGTATATATATATATATATATATATATATATATATATATATGTATATATATATATATATGTATATATATATATGTATATATATATATATACGTGTATATATACATATATATATATACGCGTATATATAAGTGTGTGTATATTGGTTTCAGTATTTTTTGTAGTATGTAGCATGGGCGAAAGAATGACGTAGGTGTTAAAATCCTCGTATATAATTATATATATGTATGGGTAAGTTTCTCTCTTTCTCTGCCTCTCTTTCTCAGTGTGTGTGTGTGTGTGTTTCTTATTCTCGTATGTATAAATATAAATATATGTTTATTTATTGTTGAGGTAAATAGAAATTATACATTCAAACCATGGCTTGGTTCATTTCATTCGTTTACTGAATATCTAAAAGCAACACCGTGAATGGCTGTACAGCTAACACCATGTGAAAATATATAATCAGAGTTTTCAAAAAATTTGGTCCGACGTTTACGGTCGAAGGGGGCTTTGGAACTGTACCCGTCCTAGATGTAGCGCTTAATTGTAAGAATCTTCTGAAGAACCTAATAGTGCTCCATTTTACATTCATGCTTACCACTATACGTCATTATATCCCAATATGGATTAACAATGATGAAATCACCTTTACAAGACCGTAGTGCACTATAGCGAGGCTCTAAAAATAAGGAAGTAAATGCTATAGGGTATTATTGATCATACAATATTGGCGTATAAAGCAGAAATGCAAAACAAATTCCAACAAGTTCATCGAACGAACAGAAGTACCGAGTGTTCAACGGAAACAAAATAAACGTGAGTTACAAGGGAGTAGAAAGCATGTCTAGTTACATAAAGAACAACATTGCAAAGAAGCATAGACCGAAGTAGCCAATATACAATTACCGAGATACAGAGTTTTCCTTTCCAAAAGTGCAATGCCTAAAACTTGTTATACCAAGCTGATGTTTCCACTGACAACTATCCACACGTTCCTTATGTATACAGAACACACGCTTGTACCCGGCACAACACCTCTAAGCTGTCAATTCATTTTTGAAAGCCAAGTGGAAAATAAATAACCACCAACATCATGCGAGTGGTCATAGACAGACCACAGGCATTTAAGAAAAGTGAAGATGCTGCGACTCTGGTCTTGCAGACAAATTCTACATCCCGTCGCTAAACAAAGAAGCGAAATAACTTCGAATTGACGACATATTCCGAAATTCTCTCTCAGGAATTTCAAATAGAATCCATTGATGAATGACGGTGCATTGCAACTACTCACATACTTTAGAGCAATCTACATACTTAACAAACTTTTTCTTTATCAATCTGCTGACATATGCAGACGATCGACGAACCGAATTAACGAAATCTTAATCTGGGAATGTACTCTCTGTTTACTTTACTCATAAATAAATATAAATCAGGCACTACAAAAGCGCTTTTATGTTTCTGAACAGCAAAGTAAACAAAACCCATATAAACATATATGTACATGTATGTATATATGCCACTGTTGTGTGAGTGTGTTTGTGACTAAATCTTCCACAAAAATTGTATCAGTTTCATATAGCACATTTGCAGTAAAGATTTCCATATTGTCACTTAAGACGGCAGCATACTGAAGAATTGCTTATTTGACAATTCAATAACGTACTTTCTCAACCTTCCCCTCTGTAGATTTATCTCTCTCTTTTTTTTTTTTTTTGTTTCACATTTCTTATGTCCTTCAGTTTTCTTGTCTCGAAACTATCTATCTATCTATGTATGTATCTATCTATCTATCTATCTATCTATCTATCTATCTATCTATCTATCTATCTATCTATCTATCTATCTATCTATATATCTATCTATCTATCTACCTGTCTGTCTGTCTATGTATCTCTATATCTACCTACCTAACTCCCTCCCTCCCTCCCTACCTATCTATCTATCTATCTACTATTTATTCTCCCTATTTCTTTCCTCCAGTTCCCCCTCATGGTCGGCCTCTGGTTCATTGTCTTTTTTGCTTAACTAGACCGTTACATCAGACCATGATATCTATTTCTCAACCACTCGTACATGCATACAATCACACGCACACACAGACAAAAATAAACATACTCATACTGAGAGAGAGAGAGAAGAGAGAGGGGAGAGAGAGGGAGAGAAAGGATCAACATACACACATATATACAAAATATGACCCGCTTTAAAATACCCCAGCTAAAAAGACTAACCGATGAGTGCACATTTACATTCACATATAGACGCTCATAAAGACACTTTCATCCACACGCACAGATACACATATATTCACACAAATACACATTTGCACACACACACACACACACACACACACACACACACACACACAGAACCATGCAGATACTCATGTACACATTCACACAAGTACTCATACACATACATATATGTACACATACACACACGCTCATATACAACATCCATGATACACCCATACACATAAATTCTAACGTACATACACACGTGCAAGCATTCACACCATTTACACCAGTATAGACACGTGGTTTCGAGTTCTGCACCTCGGGCAAGTCTTCTACAATAGCCTCGGGCGTCCAATGCCTTATGAGTTAATTTGGTACCCGGAAACTGTGTATGTACATGTGTGTATGTCTTTCTGTTTTAATTCCACCCCACCCTCTTCGGCTCCGTTTCACAATAAGTGTTGGTTTGTTTACGTCCGTGTAACCTAGCGGGTCAGCAAAAGAGTCGTGGGTCGATTTGTTCAACTAAACGTTTCAAGACGGTGCCCCGGTATGGTCGCAGTCTTTTGAGTGAAACAATTAATCGATGAAAGATAAAAATTTATATAAATCGCAGAAAAAATTGAAAATATTTGAAGGTAATTGCAATTTCTAACACAGACACAAGTTACGCGTAATCGTCGAAACCCAACACTTCACTGATAACAATTTTATCGACTTACAGAAAGATGACAATGCAAAAGAAACCTTGGCAAAATTTGAACTCAGAATGAATGGGGATAAAACTCCGTACTTCAAGATTTTGCATACGGTGCTCCCCCGATCTTGTCAGCCGCTTCATTTCAGATATGAAAATAATAACGAACAAAATATCTTCGCCGTTAGCAAATGTCATTAAATAATGAATGTTTAAAAGTTAAGGCTATAATTATTTGTGTTTTCGTTCAGCATTAACGTCATCTTTGCTCTAGTTCTCGTC
The DNA here is from genome assembly GCF_046866305.1 of Octopus bimaculoides. Taxonomy (NCBI): domain Eukaryota; kingdom Metazoa; phylum Mollusca; class Cephalopoda; order Octopoda; family Octopodidae; genus Octopus; species Octopus bimaculoides. Next base: position 57,841,159 of record NC_142929.1, on the reverse strand, counting down.
TTCGTTACTGCCATCGATATCATCATCACATTCCTGCCACCATTACCAATATCACAGTCACTGCCATCCCACCATCATCACAGACATTACCGCCATCGTCATCACCACTATCAGCAGTAGCAGCACCACCACTACCATCTTCATTATCATCATTATCGTCGTCGTCGACGTCATCATCATCACCGACACTTAGACCCTTGTTTACCATCACGATCATCAACATCCTTTCTGCATCATCACTACTATCACCATCACCAATCATTTATATACTCATTACCACCACCACCACCACCACCATAATTGTTACTACCACTACCTTTATGAAGATCACAATCACTATCATCATCATCATCACTATGCTCACCAGCATCATTATAATCTTTACCAACATCTCCATCATAATTACCACCATCACCGCCTCCACCACATCTCTTACCAACATTATCATCAATGTCATCATGTTTATCGTCATCTCCATGATGATCAACATCATTACTACTCAGCAAATTATATTCAACTCCGCCCCCACCTCCACTGCCATACAATCATTGACCACGATACTACGAGCAATAACACCACCACCATCACCATCACCATCACCATCACCACCATCACCACAACCACCATCCTCCTCTTCTTCGCTGACACTTCTTTTTCACCCGTCATTTGCCTCTATTCCCTCCCACCTCTACTGTCCTCTCCTGATCGTCATCATTGTCATCATCAGCATGATCGTCATTGACATCGTCATTATTAACTTCTATTAATGATTTTTGCCTTCGTCAGAGGGCGTGAAATTTTACTGTGAGGAATACGGTCGGTTTAATGGACATCCATATATGGCTTGTACTTAATTTTATCGATTCGCTCCCTTATTCTCACCATCCCTGAACAAAAGGAAATACGTATATTGGCCTTAGTAGAATTTGAACTGGCAAGTTAAAGGGAGGTAATTAAATAGCACATCATCTGTGTTTTTTCTAACACTGCTTATAGTATCATACACGTTCATTTCGTGTTATGTGCATTAGTGTTAATGGAAATTTCATTTCTATCATTTTACTCATAGCGTAATCCGAAGAAGAAGTTCAAAAGAAGTTCATTCCCTCACCACCTCCCATGATGTATCTGCAGAACTTCCGATACGGCAGTAGTAAAATGATGGGAAAAGAAACTGAGATGTACCGCAACAAGATAACGAATGATCTTCAATCCGAACATCAAGTCTGGAATCTTGCTACAGAGTGGGCACCATTAGAAGCATCCTAGTGCTAAGTGATAGCATTAAAGTGGGTGAGAAATTGCTTTCTAAACTTCAGGAGGTTGAATCAAATGAATCACCGATGTTTCCTCACAGTGTTCGTGCTGTTCCTCCTCCTCAGATACTTGCGCAATCAGCTTATTACGTATCATCTGCGCTTGAGCTTTCGTCCCACCTTCTGTTTTAACGACGATGTATATACAGTGCAATACATTAACCCTCACCCAATAAAGTAGGTATTTCATTTAAGTGAATGTCTGACAGAGATGTTCCCAACTCTTCCTTGGATAGAACAAAGACGTCGTGCCATTGACATAGCAAGGCCGATATACCCCCACCACCGCTCATTGAGCACCTCTACGATTGATATGGGTAGACTGACTCCTGTCTTGAGGTCAAAATACTTCAAAACTTTTTTTGTTTTAGCAAAATATTCTTTATTGTGGTATTTTTAGATCGGAAAGAAATAAAAAAAAAATTTGCGAAAGATAGTGTTTAGTTACCGATATTTTCTGTCGAAATTAATCTCTTATTCTCTGTTTTTGTTTTTGTGCTTGTTGGAATGTTATTCTTTTCATTTTCTGGCGTTTCTATGTTCAATAGTGCAATAATATACTTCAAATGTTTTCTGTTTGTTTTGTAGTTATTTTTCTTTGTTCATTGTTATGTTTTTTAGAGGCAAATCCTGAAAAAGAAGCCAAATTTTGCATCGGCGTTAGATTGTAAAATAACATGAAAATATTTTTAAAGAAATAAAAACCTATTCGGTTATAGACAAGGTTGAAGGAAAAGAGATTTTAAAAAAATGTGGTGAATCCTTTGAAGAACTCATAAAGACAAAATTAAACGTTGTTCTGTAACAAAATAAGTTGCCTCTTACACGTTTTAATTCACCAAAAATGTCAGAGGTAAAAATAGATTACATAAATTCAAGTGTGTCTGTTCAGTGTTTAAAATATTACAATAACATCAAAAGTTCATTTTTGTTTCAAATTAGTAATAATTATATCTATTGAACACTTAGTTACAAATTATGAACATTGGATGTTGATAGTAACGAAACAATAATGACTTTTGAAATTAAATGTTACAGAAATATCCTCCACATTCCTGAGTGTGTGATGATAGAAGATTACTAAATGAAGTTGCTTGATCACATAACACAACACTATAACATGTTACTCTAGAGAATATAGTTATTCATAGACAAACTCCTTTTAAAATAGGTATCGCAAGAATACAGCGGACGGGATTGACTAAGCGCAAGCAAATAATAAGAGAATGCTGCTGGAAAATATGAGGTTGGCAAGTAGATTACAGGTAAGTTCACCGCCATCAATTCACCGTGAGGAAAGTTTACCGAGACGTGTATCCATAGCATCTCACTGGTAATAGTTAAAAACTATTTTATTGAATAAAAGAGAGAAAAAACCGTGAATTGATGACGGTGAACTTTCTCTGCGGTGAATTGATGACTGAAGTTATTGGACATGTGGAAGCTGACTCGAATATAGGAAGAGGGACCATGTCTCTCGCTATATAAGTTCAGCCTCATCAAAACACTAACATTTATGAGGATACTGACCTGTGGTTTAGATTCGGATTGGATACAACAACACGTTTTGAAAAAATTCAGGTCATTGTGTATATAAAGTAGCTATCAGCACGACCATGTGTAGTGGGACGCATGCAACTATGATTGAAAGTGACTAGGAGATATGTCTCATTCTGTAGGTTCGGATTGAATAGGGTGCAGTTTTGTTTCGGTGTCTTTCGTATCTCAACTGTTATTAGGAGCTTCTTGGAACAAACCACTATCTTACATGAATTGCCGAATGACTTAGTGATTGAACTGCAGCCTGGTAAGCTTTTTGACATTTTAATGTGTCGTTGAACATCTACGTGGGTGTATATATATATATATATATATATATATATATATATATATATATATATATATATATATATATATATATACACACACACACACACACACAAATATGGAAATTGCTTTCGTTGAACTGTGGAGTATCAGACGAGTATATTTAGCATATCTAATACATACTGGCACACCTCGAACTACCAAGAAATTGCCACCAAATCTCCCTCGAATATTATTACCCTTATCGTCTTCAGAATATAGTTAACGGATAAATCAATAATGAATATAATATCCAATAAATGAAGACTGTGTAGTTGTGAGACTAAAACACTGGCTGAGTATTATGCATTCTATGCACGGAAATCATTCTCTTAATATGTACGAGCCCCATCAGAGAACGGCAGTGGGTACGAACCTGTACAAAGCGGGCTCCCAATCATCTATAAAGATAAGTTTCGCACAAAGTTCTTAAAATATACTCTTTTATTCTTTCATTCTTTTACTTGTTTCAGTCATTTGACTGTGGCCATGCTGGAGCACCACCTTTAGTCGGGCAAATCAACCCCAGGACTTATTCTGTGGAAGCCTAGTACTTATTCTATCGGTCTCTTTTGCCGAACCGCTAGGTTACGGGGACGTAAACACACCAGCATTGGTTGTCAAGCGATGTTGGGGGACAAACACATACATACAAACACATACACACACACACACACATATATATATATATATCTATATATATACGACGAGCTTCTTTCAGTTTCCGTCTACCAAATCCACTCACAAGGCTTTGGTCAGCCCGAGGCTATAGTAGAAGACACTTGCCCAAGGTGCCACGCAGTGGGACTGAACCCGGAACGATGTGGTTCGTAAGCAAGCTACTTACCACACAGCCACTC
>NC_142929.1:57795673-57834117 GCF_046866305.1 Octopus bimaculoides | reverse complement strand
AATCATCAGTCGCGTTCTTCTATTTCATTTTTTTTGTCTTTTTCCTCAATGTTCCTTCACTTCTTAAAAGCAAGTACTTCTGTAGTTCACAGAATAGACAAATAATAATAATAATAATAATAATCAGTAAGAGGAAGAAGAATAGTAGAAAACAAATAAGAAATATATATGTGTATATATTTATACATGTATATATATATATATATATATATATTATAAGCAAATAATAAAATAACCACAAAACAAAAATCAGTTAAAAAAATCTTCATAACAAAACTAAGAACAACAAGATCATGAACAACTACATTTCGAGATTCTATCGAAATGTGCAAAAGTTATCTTAATTTCCGGCTGTAGTGCACTGTTAAGACAATAATGGTTCTAATTGAAGCTAGTCGTTTCATGTGTGGAGACAATTGAACTGCTGTTAAAGCATCACTGCGACTGAATAAGGCGTCGACTAGTGGAGTTCAGGCCCTTGTCGGTACTAGATTGTTAAATAGAGAGAGAAGAGAGATGGAGATATGTCACTTATATTCTGCTAGCATCATAGATAACTGGTAGACATTTTGTCGCTTATAAACAGACACGAATATTGTTTTGAATATAGTTTGCTACGTCGCTGCGTGCAATATCTTTTTCGGTCTTATCTTTGTTTTGTGTTTTGTTTGTTTTTTCTACTTGTTTTTGTTATGTTTTTATCGTTTTTAGCGTGCTGTTTTTCATTTTTTAGAAAAAAATTGCATTTTATTGATTCTAGCTTTTATAAAGTTATATTTCGTGTTTTATCTTCATTTTTCTTTTCCTTCCTTTTATTTTCACCTTCCGAAAATTACCACAAATTCGAACTCAAAATCTTAATTTTGAATGCATTTTTTAAATTTGGTGTTGTTTTCTATGCGTGTGTTTGTGTGCATGTGTATATTTATAAGCTTCATCATCTCACAGCATGTCGTGTTTAAATGATATACTAGATAAATAATATGACGGTTATTTAAATAAAAATCTACGAGTTCTTACTCTTGTCTCCGAATTATGCAACGTTGCACCTATGACAGAGAGTGAGCTTAATTCAACAAACTTATTTTATCTCGGAACAGCGCAGGTAGTTTGTAAATAGTTATCGTTTAATCTCAGGTGTTTCCTGATCGAGTAGATGTATAGTTTCACGTGTTCCAGTAGCTACCATGTCATTATTTTATATATTTATGGTTACACCGTACAATATCCACTCTTATTTAGAAGGTGTAAAGCAGTATTTCTCAACGTTTTTGCATCACCTCTATAAAATGAACGGGTTAGTCTACAGCCTAATGCATACATACACACATACATATATATATATATATATATATATATATATATACTCAGACACACACACGTATATATATATACATGCATACATACATACATGCATACATATATATTCATACACATATATATATATATATATATACTCAGACACACAAACGTATATATATACATGCATACATACATACATGCATACATATATATTCATACATATATATATATATACATACATACATGCATACATATATATATACATACATACATGCATACATATATATATATATACATACATACACACTTATATATACACATATACACATACACATATATATATACACTCACACACATATATATACATATATATATACACACACATATACATATATATACACACACATATACATATATAGATAGATACACACTCACATTTATATACATACACACACACATACACACACATGCATACACACATATACACACACATATTATATTCAAAAGTAATTTTAGTTAAAACTTTTATTGCAAATTTTATTCAAGCGTTACTTACTACGCATTGTAAAATAACCCACGTCCGACTAAAATATTTCCAACACCCACGTCGAGAAAAGTTAGAAACGAATGCGTTCTGAGGGTGATATGCTTCCTATTAGTACGTGGAGTTATCTCTCGTTTGACTGCGGAAATCGCAAAATGATTGCTGTATAGTTTTATAAAGTGATAGGAACAAGTGATATGTATTTGTAAGGGCCTTCACTCTTGTAGCATTATTATAAATCATTGACTGCGATAAATTCTTATTTCCTGTGTTACTAAGTAGAACATGGACTAAAAGAGAAAAGCTTCAACAAGAGCATCGAACTCACCATAATCGTTTACTAACATGGCTCATAGTACCATAACAATTGCTGTTATTGTTGGCACTCCGTCGCTTACGACGTCGAGGGTTCCAGTTGATCCGATCAACAGACCAGCCTACTCGTGAAATTAAAGTGCAAGTGGCTGAGCACTCCACAGACACGTGTACCCTTAACGTAGTTCTCGGGGATATTCAGCGTGACACAGTGTGACAAGGCTGGCCCTTTGAATTACAGGTACAACAGAAACAGGAAGAAAGAGTGAGAGAAAGTTGTGGTGAAAGAGTACAGCAGGGTTCGCCACCATTCCCTGCCGGAGCCTCGTGAAGCTTTAGGTGTTTTCGCTCAATAAACACTCACAACGCCCGGTCTGGGAATCGAAACCGCGATCCTATGACCGCGAGTCCGCTGCTCTAACCACTGGGCCATTGCGCCTCCACACCATAACAGTATTCAAGAAAGAAAACGTGCACACAATGAAAACACGGCTGATGGTAGAAAGACACGACTAATGATGTGAAAATTCTCTAACACTCTTGAATATTAAAAAAAAAAAAAAAAGATGATAATGAATAGCTTCCTTTTGTTATTAAGCAGGAAGCATCAGATTTATATAGAAAGGAAAAAAGAAATTGAGGTATCAAATACACATTATTATTGTTGTTTACTGTTGCCCAAATCAAGCAGATATCTATTGGGTTGTCCGGAAAATTTGTGTCGATTTATAGTAGCTTACCTTTCGACTTATTTGCCATGAAATCACCTCAATTCTGGGAAGAGGGTATTTTCAAGTTAAAGAAAAGATGGAGACGCATTGTGCAACAAAATGGTTCATATTTGGTTGATTAAAAATGTAATGGCAAGTATTTATTGACCTTTTTTTTTTCTTTTCCTTTAAAAATCGGCACGAACTTTCCGAACGACCCATTACATACGGTAGTGCACACACCTGAAAAAACCTTGTCCAACGAGCCGTTTCTTTATTACTTAAAAGGTAAGGTGTAGCTTGAAGGAGGTTTTGCTGCTATTTCTAGCAGATCAAGCGATCATGTTCCTGCTTCCATGTTGGCCCGATGCCAATGCACTTATTTTTTCGGCCGATATAGCGTTCTAACTGAGAAATCGCAACGTAGTCAAGGGTCGATTTGTCAAGAGAATACCGCTACAATACAGTAGTACACTGCATGTGAATAAATAATTAGATAATAACTATGTGACTGCTATTAGCTATGCCCAGTGCTCTCAGCACATCATGTAATTGTATTAAATGAACTGTGAAACTAGACATTCTTATGACATGTTTTATTGATTCAACTTTTTGTTTTTTGTTTTTCTAATAGATAACTCAATGATACTGCTTTAGTTTTACATCAAAGGACTTACAGGACAGAAAGGACAGAAATGAAAATGTAACATTTATGCATTTTGTAAGAGAATTAGCGGTGTAACTGAAGTGTAATGGTGTCATTTAGAATTTTAAACGTTACTAGCTACATATAATTTATTAGTATTAAATAAAGTCTTTAAAGTGGCTAGCCTGGAATAACCTTTCCTACGCCGGACATAATACCTTTCAGCTTTTCGGGGTCGATGAAATAAGCGCCGGTCAAGTATGGGGTACGATGTAATCGAGTTTTCACACTGGACAAATTGCTTAGCAGTATTTCGTCCGTCTTCATGTTCTGAGTTCAAATTTCGACGAGGTCGACTACCTTCCATCTATTTTGGGTCGATGAAATAAGTACCAGTCAAGCACCGGGGTTGATGTAATTAATTAGCTTCCTCCCCCAAAGTTTCAAACCTTGTGCCTTTACCAGAAAGGATTACCGAGAGTGGAGACGTAGAAACAGGCGAGTTTCTGGTTAAAAAGATTGCAAACTTTAATTCTGCTTTTGAAAGTTTTGAATTCGAACTCCAGTGCAGTTGCTTTTGTTTGCATTCCTCCAAATTTGGCTGGCAGTCGTAATCCATCACCTGACTTAACCCTTATCACTTCTACCTGGTCCTTCGTATACTTTTGTTTAAAGGAATCGAATAAGATTTCCAGTCTCAAAGATACGTTCTCTTTTCTATTACCAGCCTTGGTAACCCTACAAAGTTAGTAAGTGCTGTTCTGGTTATATCATATATAAACATTTCTTCGATAACATAAATGTGAGTCATATAATATAGTTAATATATATTATCTCATATTTTCAACAATAAATATACAAAATTAAAATAAAACATTGAATCTGCATTAAGTAGATACAATGTATTGCATCCTCATTAAGAAAACACAATGAATTCCATTCCCGCCAGCTTCGCTGCAGTCTGATGAATGAAGTAAGCAAAAGGCTAAAACAGCAATACGAAGCCATTTTGTTATGATTTGCTTTGTGTATTGACGTCTGAACTGATCCACACCTGTATTTCAACAAATTTTGTATAATTCTTTGAACCATGACATTCAACAAAAGCATGTATCTGTATGTATGTATGTATGTATGTATGTATATATGTGGTTGTATTGTCCCCTCTGTGTTGGCCACTTGTGGGCAAAAAAAAAAAATGTATATGTGTGTGTGTGTGTGTGTGTGTGTGTGTGTGTGTACGTGTGTGTGTGTGTCTGTGTGTGTGTGTTTGCAAGTACTCACATTTTGAGTTAGGAGCAGCTTTATAATGCTATAATGTAAACATTATCAATGTCACCTACTTCAAAGCCAGGTGAAGCAAATCGCTCCGGCGGTGAAGAAGAACGAAAAATATCGACATTTTGCAGTTATTTCTGCTCTGCAGTGCCGTGCACTCGATTCACCCTCGAAAATAATTCGAATAGCTGAAGTATATTCAGAGAGTATAAAATGTATCTGCTAATGTGATATATATATATATATATATATACATATATATTTGGGTTTTGGGATTTGGTTTGTAAGATTTTTTATAATTTAACACACCCACTGGTAAAATTTACACCTTTCTTTTTTACTTTTCTAACTTTTTCGTTGTGTCTTACAACAGTTTTGACTGTCCGTTATTCAAACTGCGTTCCTTTTTATTTATTTGTGCGCATGTATGTCGGTTAGCGTGTGTGTGTATGCCTACACATGCATGCATGTATGTATGTAAGTATGTATGCATGTATGTATGTATGCATGTATGTATGCATGCATGCATGTATGTGTATGCATGTATGTGTGTGTGCATATGTATAAATGGATGTATTCTGCATATTCATGCGTTTGCGTGTCCGTGTGTGTGTGTGTGTGTGTGTGTGTGTGTGTGTGTGTGTGTGTGTATGTGTGTGTTTGTATGTTTGTGTGTGTACCTCTGTCTCCTTGTGTGTGCATGTCTGAGTGTGCGCGCGTGTGTTCGTTTTGCAACTCTGTACCGTGTTTGTATGTATGTATGGATGGATGTGCATCTCCATATGTGTGGACGTGTAAAAACCACCTTGAAGAACCACAGTAAAGTTTAACAAAAAACTATACATGCAGGTTCAAAGTGCAGCCATCGGTGTCGGTGTAGCTGGAGATGTAGCCGGCCTCTTCATGACCTAGTGGGACAGAAAACTTAAGCATATGTTATCAGAACAGTCCACAACTCTTCTACTCTACAGTAGATATGTAGACATTAATATCATAGGACTAACTCTCGTAACGGTAGTGTAGAAACTGAAAGGAACGTAATGGAGACCATCCAGCAAGGAGCTAACTCCTTCCACCAAAGTATTAAGGTAACTATAGATTACCCCACTAGGCACCCCAACAATAGACTCCCCGTTCTTGATACTGAACTTTGGTTAGAAACTGTGAACAATAGAGTGCAGCTCCTCCACTCCTATTATATGAAACCCATAGCTTCAAAATGTTGTTCACAAGAACTCAGCTTTGTCACACAACATGAAGATTAACATACTGATAGCAAACTTAGTTAGGATAATGAACAACGTGTCCCCACTATGCGAACCCTATGAAACGAAAAAACATATAGAACTGCATGCACCGCATGCAATTCTCTGGATATGATCAGAAAGATAGGGTTCGAGTATACAGGGGTGCTAGAAGGAACTTAGATAACATTATACGTAATGATACCAGTGGTAACTGCCCTAGATATAGAAACAAAGACTGGAATAGGATACAAAGAACTTGTGACAAAGCAAACAGTGTGAACACGTATAAATCTGACAAATATCAAGGAGTGATGTTTGTAAAGGCCACAGCGCATGGAGAACTAGCTCGTAGATTTAGAAAAACCCTGAAGGAGACCAAACTCAAAATTAAGATTGATGAAAATCCAGGAAACGCCGTCAAATCACAACTATGTACCAATGATAACTGCATGGTATGTAGGATTAGCCCTGACATTAACTGTAGAACTACAAACGTAGTTTACAGCATAAGATGCATAGAAGGTGCTTGTAAAGACATGAACGTGACGTACATAGGGGAGACATCTAGGAGCATTGCGGAACGACTAAATGAACATTTGAGACAATATGATGACAAAAAAAAACCAGTTCTCCATACTCTACCAACATGCCAAGGACCAACATGGAGGCAACCTGGGTCAGCTTAACATCCGCATCTTATGCAAGCACCCAAAAGACCCAACACTCAGACAAATACAGGAGTATGTCCTCATAAATGAAGCTTCCCCAAAACTAAATAGGAAATATACATAGTAGATATCATACCCCGTACCCACAGGTACAGTAGGATAATTAGTGGGCTGTTATGTAGATAGATGTATCTATGTGTGTGGGAGGGTGTATATATATATATATATATGTATATGCACATGTATATAAGCATATGGATATGAAAGTAAACAGATCAACATACAGATGGATAGGTACATAGGTTCTATGATCAAACAAGTACACATACACAAATGAAAACTGAAAAACATGACCATATATACACACACACTTTACTTCACACAAGGACACATATGAAGACACACGTCCACACACGGAGATGCACATCTATACATACAAACACGGCACATAGTTGCAAAACACACACATGCACACACAAGGAGAAGCGGTACACACATGTACAAACATACACGCACACATACATAAAAACACACAAACACGGACACGCATGAATATACAGAATACGTACATACAAATATACATACATATATGCATATATACACACACATACATAGATACACACATACATACATACATACATACGTACGTACATGCATACATATATGCATGTGTAGGCACACACATACACACTAACCCGCACACATGCGCACAAACAAAAAGGAACGCAGTGTGAGTAACGGACAGAGTGAAAACTATTGAAAAGGTTGCAAGTCGCAGCGAAAATTTTAGAAAAATAAAAAATAAATAAGTGGAAATTTTACCTGTGAGTGTGTTAAATTATAAGGCACCAAAAGAGAATGACTCTTCCAAAAGACACAACAGTATATATATATATATATATATATATATATATATATATATATATATATATATATAAATATACATACATACATATATATATATATAGTTATTAATATTTCTAAACTGGAAATTAATAGTTATCGCCAAGCCAACATGGCAGTCCCAAAATTAGGACGAAAGCTGCTGTGAATTAGCTCCAAGAAGCCATCGCCTCTAGCTAGCTATGTGACACACGAAACCTGTGTCCTTTATAACCTTCGAACAGGGGAGGTCAGCAGTGTGCCCCTGCTGGTTTGGCATCTGCAGACTAGTTTCAGGTTGTTGCCCCTTGTCAATGCAGAGCAGCCAAGCCTCAGCCAGGCGGCGCTGCTGACTATCTGTTCGAAGGTTATTTATCTAATTTCAGTGGAATCTATCCACTGGTTTTCAGAAGGCTTGGCTGCTCTGCATTGACAAGGTGGACATAGCGTAATATCGCAGAAAGCCCACATTTAATTTTTATCATTCTTGGTGCACCCAATTTTGAACAAATAAAATCACTACTCAATATATAAATTAAAGCAATAAGCTGACAGAATCGTTAGCACGCCGGGCAAAATGCTGAGCGGAATTTCACCCTTCACTACATTCAATTCTACCGGTATCGTCTTTGCCTTTCATCCTTTCGGGGTCGATAAAATAAGTACCAGTTGAGCACTGATGTCTATGCAATCGACTCATCCCTTCCCTCGAGATTGCTGGCCTTGTGCCAAAATTTGAAACGAATATTTCAGTATAAATTACATATAAACCATTATAAAGGAAAGTAAATGAATAAATTCATTACTAACCGTATCTGAGGATTAAAAATACCAGTTAAATTCAATAAGTCATTAAATTTCGTGCCCGGGTAAACCTCAAGATCATTACGCACTCAAATGTTTCCTAAATACAAATATACTATTGTGCTTCACAAACCATTAAGAGCAGAGGTTCTCAACCATTTTTTTTTTATCTATGATCCCTTTGATTACTATTTTATTCTGTTGGACCTCCATAGCAATTCGACGTTTAAAAGCTGGTTTTATAGAAACTTCTTTCTATATTCATATTTTGTTTTTCACACATTCACTTGTGTGGGTTGAACAATGAAAAACGTCAAAGAAAGAAACCTATTTCTTGCAATACATACATCTAAAGCAAAAGTTTTCCAGGGGGTCCTTAAAATACTATTGTAGTTCCTCAATTTACACTTTTGTTGCATGAACCGCAAAAATCTTATATGGACCCACAGGGTCCACATGGATCTCAGTTGAGAACCACTCATCTTGAATGACTTTACCTATTTCTGTTTCAAACGATTAAACAACCAAACCTACAGTAAAATACAACGATATTTGCAGCTTTAAAGCGAAAGAATTGAGACTGGTAGTTAAAGTTTCTGCAATTGAACATCATATCTTTTCATGGATTATTTTAAAAAGTATACACGGCCTTGGTTACTGAAAACTAAAAACCTATTTCTACTGACTAAAGCAATATTTTACGCTTATACACACACACACATACTCACTAACCAGTGAGAGGTTTTCTACCAATATCAAACGTATATGTTTCTGTGATTGCTTAGTAAATGTAACCATGGAAATTCTTTTTAGCTCAATATAGTCCAGTATTTGAATGGTCTTTAATTTTTTCAAATGTGAAGATACAAATAATCTTTTATGGCTTTCAAGTGACTACATATAAACGTACATACCACAGCCAAAATAGAAATACAAAGTCCTGGCGTTTGTTCAGAACATATGTGAAAGACACAATGAACACCGTATAATATTTTCGAGGTCATAGCGACACAAATGAATGCCATTTAATATTTTTCTAAAATCAAAACGAGTAATGAATGAAATATAAAAGAAATTCGCTGAACAACAAAGATTTCTTCGACAATACACTACATCCGGTAACTCATATCACGATGTTTCCTCAGTCTTCATTTTCTATTATACTGAACTTATTATCGGTATATGCAGCTAACAGGTAGATAAATATAATATTTGAGCAAGAATGGAGATTCTGAGAAACGATATTTTTGTTGGCAGTTTTGCTTGGAGAGAGACATTAGCGATATTATGAGAGATCGGACTTGCTAATAAGGGAGACAAGTCAGTCTGACGCAAGATTTAATTTTCATAACCTTCCAAATGACTTCAACAAGTTAGTCGTAAACTTTTTACAAAGAATTGCGACTAAATCACAAACTCGAAGACTTGAAGCATTGTTATTTCAAGAAGAACTGTCAGTTACAAAAAGAAAAGAAGAAAAAAGAAAACCGTAAAACTTGCTTGAAACAGGAAATAGTACAATTAAGACGATGAGTAGCATACACAAAGCTTTGACAGATTTTAACTGAAATATTTAGTTACAAAGATCTAGTTACAGCTTTGGTTTATTGTCTGTGGCTTTGGACCAAAAGGGATTGTTAATTAGCAGCAATAGGAAGTAAGGTAACGACAAATCAACGCATTTTTGACATTTCAATTAAACAATTGTTTAAATTATATCTAAAAACAAAAAAAAGTATGAATAAATGATAAAAGAAAATTGAAGAAGTCAAAGGGGGAAAAGAGGAGGTTGGTGGGAGAATAGTGAGGAAGAAGAATAAAAAATTATGTGAAATGCTAAAAAGGTACACATACACACACACACAAACGTGTATATATATATATATATATATATATATATATAGTTCAAAAAAACAATAACAAAAAAACAAAAAACAACAAAGTGAGGACGTGATATGGATAGTATTATTGGACGCTCAGGAAAGGAAAGAGAGAGTGTATGACGTTTCGGGCGTAGCCCTTCGTCGGAAAGATGGAAAGTTCGGAGAATGGAAGAACGGAGAAAGAGGAAAATGGTACCGATGCCCACGCGGTTACATTATGAAAAGACCGGAAGAGGAGGTGGTGGGGGAAAAGTTCTCTTTAAGACAGGAGAGTGAAAAAGGGAGATGAATATCTGTGCGTGTGCGGAGTTTGCGAGTGTGTGTGTGATAACAGAACGTGTGTGTGCGTATGTATGTGTGTGTGTGTGTGTGTGTGCATGGTTTGGTGGTTTATCTGTTAGTGTGCTTGTGTGTGTGTGTGTGTGTGTGTGTGTGTGTGTGTGTGTGTGTGTGTGTGTGTGTGTGTGTGTGTGTGTGTGTGTGTGTGTGTGTGTATGACGTAGTGGAAGAAATTAGTAGCAGGACTGGTTAGTGGACGCTATAGACAGTGTGGGTAGAAGGTCAACAGGTGGTTATTTGAGTGTGTGTGTGTTCGTGTTTGTGTGGGGTTGTAGGTGTTGGGTACGTGTACGTGTGTGTGTGTATTTTGTATGTGCGCGTGTGTGTATGTGTATGTTTTCTGTGCGTGCGTGTGTGTGTGTGTGTATGTGCGTTGCTGTGTACGTGTGTGTGCGTGCGTTTGCTATTGTATATGCGTGTGTTGTTTATGCCCATGTGTGTGTGATTGTATGCGTGTCTGTGTGAGTGTGTAGTGTTGGTGAGAAGTGTATATATATATATATATATGATTGACCGTTGACTGAACACTATTCAATTTTTTTTCTCCGTGTTTTTCTCCTTGTCTCCGTATTCTTTCTGTTGAAGAGCGTAGCTCGAAACGTCAAAGACTTTCCGTATTCCCGAGCGTCATACTAATATATACTTTTGTTATTTACACCACCTGTCCTCGTCTGTTGTTATTATTTGTATATTCTCCCATATATATATATATATATATATATATATGCGTGGTCTCCAATCTCGATACAGGGGAAGCAATTTCTGGCGAGATTTCAGACCGTCACTAGTAGTGGCCCTAGTAACAGTGGAAGGAACTTATGGAGTTGCTTCCTCTAGCGGTCTCAACGGTCTCAAATCTCGACATAGGGGAAGCAACTCATAAGTTGCTTCCTTGCTCCCCACCCCCGTATCGAGATTTGAGACAGTTACTAGGGAAGTAACGGTATCTAATCAAGCCACAGAAGTTGCTTCCCCTGCTGCAAGATTTGAGACGGTCTCAAATCTCGACACAGGGGAAGCAATTTCTGGCGAGATTTGAGACCGTCACTAGTAGTGGCCCTAGTAACAGGGGAAGGAACTTATGGAGTTGCTTCCTCTAGCGGTCTCAACGGTCTCAAATCTCGACATAGGTGAAGAAACGCATAAATTGCTTCCTTACTCCCCACCGTGTCGAGATTTGAGAAGACAGTTACTGAGAAGTAATGGTATCTAATCAAGCCACAGAAGTTGCTTTCCGGCTTCCCCTGCTGCGAGATATATATATATATAAGTGAACTTTCATTTGGGGTCTACATGTGGTTGTGAGTGCTTTGGCGGATTTGGTTGGGGTAGTGGGGGTTGTGGTGCTGGTGTTGTTTTTCCTGTCTATGTCCGATGTGCTGGGGGTTTCTGTGCTTTCAGGTGTTAGTGGAGGTTCGTTTGCTTTACCTTTTGTATTTTACGCTTTTTGCTTTGTAAGGTTTTTCCTCATCTTCACTACTGGATAAAGAGGAACTAGTGTCTGTATGATCTGTCTCGGGGAGTGTGACTGTGTCTGTGGTAGTGTGAGCATGTTGGTGTGAGTGTATGCTTGAATGAGAGGGTGAAGAAGGTTGGTTTGACATACTCTGAGTGGTTTCCTCCATTCTATGGGTTTCACGTCCTCTGTTGTTGGAGAGGAAACTACAGTTTTATTAAAATGTCGCTGTTGTTGCTGTTGCTTTTGTTGAGGATGCGATGTAGGTTGCAGGTGTAGCCATGTACCTCCCAACTTTTGGGGGAAAAAAGGCTCTCAGGTGGCTTGTGGTCCCACAAAAGTTGCATCTGGGCTTCTTGTCTTCCACGACGAAAAGCAGTTCCACCCTGTTGGGCTGCTGGATCAGGTCCGGGATTTTCTCGATATTTCTGGTTTCACATGGATTGATATTTCCAAATTGATCCCATACCAGTTCTCCCTGCTACTCCTTTTTACCTCCAGGAGTGATTCTGAATCGTGCACCGCACAGGCGACAATCCACCTGATGTTTACGCCTGGTGGCACATCATTTATACCAAATCTGGTCGTTCTATTTCAGAAGTAGGTGGGATACAGGACCCACTCCTCAGTCCATCGGGGTGGCACTGCGTTTCTTCGCGCGAACTCCTTACTTTTAAAGAGGAACTTAATGCTGGCAAACTCCACCTCCTACTCTGTATATGTGCCACATCTATGAAAATTTCTCTGAGGGCCTTCTCAACAGAACTGATGGAGGCTATTTCAGCTCTTCTACTTTTCCATGATACGCATCTGAAATATACTGTCTTCTTTTTTTGCCTCTATTATTTCGGGATGTACGAGCAGTGTGGATTTACCCCACCAAAATTTAATGATGTGTTTCGCTTTTTAGAGCTCATGAGTTTTGTCATCGAGTGCGATGGCAAACATTTCTCTATTTGTGTTCGCTACATCAGCAAACCTTTTATTTTTGTTATTGTTTTTGTTGCTGTCGTCATCGTTGTGGTTACTGCTGCTGCTGCTGCTGTTCGTGGTGGTGGTGGAATTGTGGCCCCTTTCACCGTTGACGCTCTCACCCCCACCGTCATCGCTATTTTCCTCCACTCCGCCTTCAATTGTAGGATTATTTCCGTAGCATTGTTAACGAAACTACTGTCTCTGCTACTATTTCTACTGCCACTGCTGCTGCTGTTGCGGTTTCTCACGTTGTTGTCGCTACCACTACTACTGCTGTAACTGCTGCCGCTGTTACTGTCACTACTACAACTGCTGTTGGCGATGTTGCCACTGGTGTTAGTATGAGGTGGACTTTGTACTTTTTCTGCCTCCTCTTTCTCCTTCCCCTCTTCTGTATTGTTGCCAGTAATGGAGGGAAGGGGAGTAAAATCTTTAACAGTCATTAAACCTGCAGGAGATACAGTTTTTTCTTAACTGTTTCAAGATGCGCCCCATTATCTTGTTGAATTGTATATGATTAAACAACCACCGAACTTATATGGTGGGCTGAATATAGCCCCGCAAGGGACCAAACAAACACAGAAACCCAGTGACAACTTCTTGGTGTTTCTATTAACAACTTGGAACAAAATATATACTGAAAAAAACGGCACCAAACGGGTGTAAACAACTGTTTTCAAAAAGAACTTACTTGGAGCGTTCAAAAACACATCCGGTGCACTCCGCAGCAAATAAAGTAATTACAAAGTAACAATAAAGTAATAATAATGATGATAATAATAATAATAATAATAATAATAATAATTTCTATTAAAGGCACAAGGCCTGAAATTTGGTCGGAGGGGACTAGTCGATTACATCGACCCAGTGTTTCACTGGTACTTAATTTATTGACCTGGAAAGAAATGAAATGTAAAGTCGACCTCAGCGGAATTTGAACTCAGATCAAATGGCCGCTAAGCATTTTGCCCGGAGTGCTAACGACTCTGGCAGCTAACCGACTTAATACTAATAATACTAAAGGCACAAAGGCATAAAGCCTGAAATTTTGAACGAGGGGACTAATCGATTACATCGACTCCAGTGTTTCACTGGTACTTAATTTATCGACCCAAAAAGGATGAAAGGTAAAGTCGACTTCGGCGGAATTTGAACTCAGAACGTAGTGACAGGGGAAATACAGCTAAGCATTTCGTCCGGCGCGCTAACGATTCTGTCAGTTCACCGCCTTAATAATAATAACAATAATAATCCTTTCTATTAAAGGTACAAGTCTTGAAATGTAGGGGAGATGACTAGTCGACTTCATCACCCCCAGTGTTTCACTGGTACTCAAAGGATGAAATTCAAAGTCGACCTTAACGGAATTTGGACTCAGAACGAATTCGAACTCAGAACAAAAGGCCACCAAGCACTTTGCTCGGCGTGCTAATGATCTTGCAAGCTCGCCACCTTAATAATAATAATAATAATAATAATTATAATAGATGGATGGATTGGTGGATGGATGTATGTATCTATGAATGCCTGTGTGCATATTCATGTGTATGTATGTCTATCTGTACATTTGCATTTATGTACATAATATTTCTCTGCTTTATTCTGTATGTGCATTTCATGTGCACCGAGTTTTATTTGAATGTGTAAGCACGAGTATACACTTTTCCAGCATATGAAAAATGCTTCTCCTTTGATACGTGTTCGTTACACTAATTTTATATGTATATATGCATGCACCTGTGACGGGTATTTCTGTTATGTGTTATTTTTCCTGTATGTGTGTGCTTTGTATTGGTGAAAAATGTAAAAATATTGAGAGAAGGAGAAAAAAAATGAAGTAAAAAGGAAGAAAGAAAGGAAGGAAAAAAGATAGAAATGAAAGATGAACTTATTTTACCTGACTCCATTAGATTTCTCATCCATTAGATTTTGTACGTAGCAGAGAGATAGACGGAGAGGTTAGATCATCAATTTTCTTCCTTTCCTCCAACAGGCAGACGCCAGGCGACATTTTGATAATTTGCTGACTTTTACAAAAAAAATTAATGGTAATAAATTAATAAAAAGCCGGAAAGAAAAATAAATATATAATAAGGAAATGAGGAAGAAGAAAGCCCAAAATAAAACGAAACAAAAATAAAACAGTTACAAAATAAAATATGTTATTAAAAATAGATAAAAAAAAAGACATTTACGCATAAAAATAAAACAGCAAAAACAAAGATATATAATATAAACTATATAATAATAAAAAAGGGAATGGTCAAGGCAAAAATAAATTTAAAAAATTATAACAAGAAAATAATATCCTCCTTAACAACAACAACAGCAGCAGTAGTAGCAACAGCAACAACAACACAAATATAGTGCAAACAAACTATAAGAAAACGACTGCCGAAGCACGTTTGCTGATTATAGCTAATTTCATTATTCTTGTTATCTCATTGATTACTCTTGATTGAACGACAAAATGAAGCGAATAAAGAAAGAAAAAATGTAAAAATACAAAGTCGTCGAATGCGCAATCCTAGTCAGCAAGATGTTGATATGCTGGCCTAATCAACAGGGTGAATATTGGTCGACCAATGCTAATGTGTGCAGTCTAGTAACAAGCAAACGGTATACTTCAAACCCACCTCCATATTTGACCTGAAAAGTCAGTCTATGAAAAATACGTACGCGGCTCTGCTTAAATCAAAGTATCAATAATTCTGTCGGGACTAATGTGGATATCATTTTTTAATCCGAGAGGAAGAGAAAAGAAAAAGTTCATTTCGCAGACGTATGATCAAAGACATTCTAACCATGACCACTTAGTTTCACTAATATTCTTTTATCCTTCTGGTTTCTTCAGCGTGATTTGGCTGCTATTTCTAGAAGGTTAAGACACTCTACAGAGAATAGTCTGTCGATGATTAAAACCGTTCAAGCAGTGATCATCGCATCTTTTTAATTAAACGTTGTGTATCGTCTGATTGTCTGACAAAAATCAAAGCAGAAATCCAAAATATATTAAAGAAAAGTGGAGAGGAAAACCACTCCATGGGCAATATTCTACAAGATTTAACAACGAGAAAGTGAGATAGTGTGATGCCAGTTTTGGTACATAATCTCTGAAATAATGATTTCAAATTTTGGCACAAGGCCAGCAACTTTGTGGCTGGGGGGTATAAGTTGATTACATCGACCCCAGTGCTCAGCTGGTACTTATTTGATCGACCCCAAAACGATGAAAGGCAAAGACAACCTCGGTGGAATTGGAACTCGAGACGTAAGAAATTCCGTTAAGCATTTTGTCGGGCGTTGCTAACGTTACTGCCAGCTCGCCGCCTTTTGAAAGCTCTGAAATAATAGCAAAAACATATGTGATTTTAGCTGCACAAGACCAATGTCTTGCTACAAATGTTGTTTTATATATATATTTAATTGAAGAGTAAGGCAGTGAGCAAATAGAACCCTTGGCACGCCGGGCAAATACTTGGTGATATTTCGCCAGTCTGTACGTTCTGATTTCAAACTCCATCAAAATCGACTTTTCTTTCATCCTCTCAGTGTTGATAAAATAAATACCAGCTGGTTACTGGACTTATGCCAAAAATTGAAATTAATATTTAATTGAAGGGTTCATACCGTTTTCAGGTACTCCTATTTAGGATGATGACACTAATGTCCCTTTTGGACCGCCAAATTCAATACCAACAGGAAAAATATGAGTAAGGAGAGAACTGCAGACGACTGACGTTCTGTGAAAGAAGTAATTGACATAGTAATTAGTGCGGAGCCTATGAGTTGGGACAAAAGAGTGATGAGCGTTGGAAAGACGAGTGGAACGGGAATGCTTTGCGTATAGATGATACACCTTCATGGCGGAAAGGTAATTATAGCAGAGTTAGAAAAGGCAGAGCAGTGTATCAGAGACTGTAGCGTATCAGTGTGTGATTTTACGTTAATAGAAAAGAATGGTAATATTAAATGCAAACTACATAGCCGGGACCATGAAAATATTGGCCACATCACTATTATCTGACCAGTCCTTGCAGAATCCGAGAATATTCAGTGACACGATTGGGTTTGTAGCTAGACTAGATATAGCCCACATTTCATGCATACTCTATAAAAATTCTACCCAATAATATAGCACCAGACATAATCTTCAGTAGTGTTGTACAAATTTTTCAGAAAAAGTTTCACAAAATTCAAGAAGAAAACGCTAGAGATCACCAAATTTATATTTACTTTTAATTACACTCTTACATATTAAATTATGTGGCGAGCTGTCAGAATAGTTTAGCTCACCGGACAAAATACTTAACAACATTTCTTCTAGCTTTGCGTCCTGAGTTCAAATTTCGCCGAGGTCGACCTTTCAGGGTAGATAGAATAAGTACCAGTTGAGCATTGAGGTCGATGTAATAAACTAGTCCCCTTCCAACAAATTTCAGACCTTTACCGTTTGTAGAAACAATTACGCAAAGCAAAAGAGATATTTTGAATTAAGAAATTAACACTGTATCGTAGAAAACGAAGAATAAAAATTTACATTTAACTGACTTAGATTATCTTATGTGAAAAGAAGAATGTGACTTTGTTAGTCTTATGAAGCTTGCAATGGACCAACAAAGCTTTGGTAGGGTCTACTGGTGGACTGCCAGGGTTACGTCGAGAAACATTCTATAATGTAGTTGCCAAACGATGTAACACAACACATACATTTTACAATCAACTCCTAGTAATAACACATTCTCTACAGAACAACCAACAAACAATATATTACAAACCACAGAAAACATATCGCTCACAATCAGTACCTACTATATCTGGATATATCTCAGTCAACAACTACTCCCTACTTGAATGGCCATGACACAACAAAACTTGACTTGGCCGAAAATATCTAAGTTATCGAAGTTACAACACAACACATACTTAACCGATATCAGATGGTATACTACCAACAACTCACACAATTCACATTCTGTATGAGTGTCACCAACTAATACACTAGAATACATACGGTACAATTTCTTAATCATCGTTCGACACTAAAACACGTCACATCAGTCACATAGTTCTTATGAAATACAAACACCTCTAAATACTTAAACACAAAGGTTCTCAACAATTTTTCGCCTATGGACCCCTTGATTCTTGTTTTCCTCAACTGGACCTCTATAGCGATTCGATGTATATATTAAAAAAATCCTATTGTGTTTTTGTAATTAAATATTATTAGGAATTGTATAAAAGACTAAAATATTTTGTGTATTGTAGAAATATAACTAATTTATTGCACATAAATTTTAAGAGCAAAATCTTATATGGACCCTAGTTAAGAACCATTTGTTTAACAGGAAAACTTAAAACAAATATATGTTTATCGCCAGCTGGTTATAGATGCCATCTACACCCATATATATATATATATATATATATATATATATATATATATATATATATATATTGCAACCAGGGGAGCGAACCCCTACCATTTTCTTGCAGTCGACAGAAGATTTTCTAACTAGCTACTTTGCTTAAACAAATAGAAATATCTAGAAACAGAAAAAAAAAAAAAAACGTTCTGTCGATTGAAAACAGAAAAAAATTCTCTGATAATAGGTGCCTTACAAAAAAAAACTTTTTTTAAATGCAACGGTAAATACAAAACAAAAATTACCTGAGCTACACATATATACAAAATAGAGAAAATAACATTACTAGGCACTGCATACTTGTTACATAGAGTATTTTCAATACATCAGAGTTCAGAACGACTGAAAAAAAATACTGCACGTACTCAAGGCACACGGAGATGCACTCGATAGTGCTGTGAAAGCATGCAATTAAAAAATACTGCTGAAAAATAATATTAATGATCCGGAATTGGTCAATTAGTTCTTAATTATTTGGCCGTCTCATTCAATTGATTATACAGTTATTTTTTGTGCAATCATCAAAAAATCCTACAAAGAAAAAAATATATAAATGTATATTTGATAAAAAAAGATAATAAAGCATAAATAAACGCTTTGAATACTTAAGAGTTGGCGGAAGGGTGACAGAGAAAACGGAGTGCTTTAGTTGAATAGAAAAGGTTTCTGGAAGGAATGTTGCCAATCAGTGAGTTGGGGGAAAAGTTTGCAAATGGAGAGAAACAGGTTAGAATCATTAGAAACTGTACGCAGAAGAGAAAGGAAATAAAGTGTAGATTGAAGGAAATAAGTTAGTAGTTTTACTGGTAATTTTGTTTAATGTTTGATGTGATTGGGTTAATGTTTATCTCATTGTGCCATACAGTAATAATGTTGTTGGCACTCCGTCGCTTACGGCGTCGAGGGTTCCAGTTGATCCGAGCAACGGAACAGCCTGCTCGTGAAATTAACGTGCAAGTGGCTGAGCACTCCACAGACACGCGTACCCTTAACGTAGTTCTCGGGGATATTCAGCGTGACACAGTGTGACAAGGCTGGCCCCTTTGAACCACAGGCGCAACAGAAACAGGAAGTAAGAGAGAAAGTTGTGGTGAATGAGTACAGCAGGGTTCTCCACCATCGCCTGTCGGAGCCTCGTGGAACTTTAGGTGTTTTCGCTCAATAAACACTCACAACGCCCGGTCTGGGAATCGAAACCGCGATCCTATGACCGCGAGTCCGCTGCCCTAACCACTGGGCCATTGCGCCTCCACGCCATACAGTAAACATAGAAATAAAATAGATAGTAAAATGAAGAGAGAGAAGAAGACATAGAAGGAATTGAAGGCGATAGAAATGCTTACAAACAAGGGAGATGTGTGTGTGCGTGTGTGGGGGGAGAGAGAGAGCGGGAGGAGAGGAGTATGTGTGTGAAAATAGGAATAATATCGAACGGAATGATGCCTGGAAATATAGGATGGATATAATGTATAGGGTCATTCAGAAGGGATTTCCCTTGCTTTGTCATAGGTCTTGAACAGAGCCCTTCCTATCTAGATTAACAAGGAAATTAACATTGTTAACAGAATGACGAATAGAATAAGGAAGATCGTGCGTACAATAAAGTATTGAATAATAGATAAGGATAAGAAATAGAATGAATGAGTCAATATAATTCTGGGTAAAATAACGCAACTACTTCAATAAATATAAGAGAAAGGTTATACAAAAAGGATTTGCAGTTATAGAATTAATGGAATTAGATTCTAGCTGTATTCTATTTTTTTTCTTAATCTTTTATAAGTTTCATTCAATGAAATAAGGTCCTGCTGGGACATCGTCTTCAAAGAGTTTTGCCGATTGTAGCAACTTAAATACTTTTTTTAAAGGGACATAATCGAGGCGAATCTGAATACAACACTGTGCTTTGGTCGCCGCTGTGCCATTTCCGCTACCACTGAGAGCATTAAGAATGGAAAAGGAAAGAACCGCTGACATTAACAGGGTGAAACTCCTTGTATAATGTAGACCTACATGTTTCATCTGAAGATATATTTTCTAAATGAAAAAACAAGAATAGTAACTTCATTGGTCTCATGAAACTTGATGTGGATCAACAAAGCTTAAGTAAGGATTACAGCTAGATAACTTAGGTCACGTCATGAATCGCAGCTCAACAAAATCATCATCAATCAATATAACACTACATACTCTTTACAATCAGCTCCCAATGACTACCGAACAAAATAATACAACCCACACAACAGAAACGCCACACAATCATCACCCAACTCCACGCAATCATCACCACACAAGTGGTGAGTTGGGAGAATCGCTAAGCACTCAGAGAAAAATGCTCATTTCGTCCGTTTTTACTTTCTGAGTTCAAATGCCGCCGAGGTCGACTTTGTTTTTCATACTTTCGGGGTCGATAAGATAAGTATCAGTTGAACAGTGGGGTCGATGTAATCGACTTGCCCACTACCCCAAAATATGAAACTAATATAATAACCTCCCATGTAGTTGTACTGAATCAATATCTGATCGTATTACATCAACATCCCACACAATTCGCGTTTTCTACGACTGTCATCTACATCAGCGCTTCATAAACTATGGGTCGCGAAAATTAGATTCAAACACTTGAATTTCAGTTTATATGTGATTTCTGAAATGTTGTTGCATGTTCTTTTGTCATTTAGCACCAAATACCTATGTGAAACGACTTTTTCAGCTTTAACACTTATTAAAACCAAATATCGTTCAATGCTGAAAAACGTAGAAGATGCTTGACGTTCAGCAGTGTCAAATATTACAGCAAGGTTTAATTTGTCACGCAGCAAAAAGCAAGCACATCCGTCACATTGATTTTTCACTTCTTTTCTCACGCCCTTTCAAAGCCTAGCCAGGCTCCTGGGCCCGGTTTCCCGGTTTCTTTGGCGTTTGTGTCCCCCCCCCCCCAGCTGGACGGGACGCCAGTCCATCGCAGCGTTACGCAAGAAACAGGAAGAAAGAGTGAGAGAAAGTTGAGGCGAAAGAGTACAACAGGGATCCCCACCACCCCCTGCCGGAGCCTCATGGAGCTTTAGGTGTTTTCGCTCAATAAACACTCACAACGCCCGGTCTGGGAATCGAAACCGCGATCCTCTGACCGCGTGTCCGCTGACCTAACCACTTGGGCCATTGCACCTCCGCACATTAATTTTTACTTTGGTTTATTTTATTTTTTATTTTTGTACTTCAAACATTTCTTTGGTTCATTTTTGTACTTGAAACAAATCCTAAAACTACTTTTATTTTGACAAATAATATTACTTTTTTTATATGTATATTGTTCAGCAAAAAAATTAATGATTTATGTATTGTATGTTTTATTTCATATCTAATACCTGAAGTCGTGATAAAAATCAGGTCATGAATGAAAAAGTTTAAGAAACGCTGAACTACATGGTCACGGAAGGAAGGCCTTTTATCCTATATCTGCTCGATCAAAGTAGACCTGCATCTAAACAATAGCAAGCGCAGAATTCTTTTACTTACACAAAAGTGAAAGATTTTTACGAATTTTTGCTATATCTTAATATCTGTAAAAGAGAAGGAAGATGGTGAGCCGGCTGAATCTTTACTGCGCCGGGAAAAATGCATAGAGGCATTTCTTTCGACTTTATGTTCTAAGTTCGAATGCTGTCGGAATAGACTTTGTGATTCATCTCTTGGGGTTGGGTGGGGCGTCGATAAAATAAGTACCAATTCAACTCTGGTGGGGTCGATGTAAGTGATTTACCGCCTCCCCAAAAATTGCTGGCGTTATGCCAAATTTGAAATCAATGTATGTAAAAGAGAATGCGAGTGTGAATGTTCCAGTTGAAGGCCACACCATGTACTTGAAACCCTGCAAAGGGGGTACCTCTGACATGAAAGTCTTAGGGTATATAACTTTTCCTGATAGATTTCTATAAAGCTAGGCAAGGCTAGGTACCGCTGCTGATTTTAAATAAATATGATACGTTTGTGCGTAAAGAAGAAGAAATATATAGTCAAGCAGAAAAACTAAAAAAAATAATATTAAAAAATAATAATAAATAATCGACCAGTTCTTTTGATTGTTAAATGAAAATAAAAATGCATAGAGATTTCACAGATATATAATTTTATATACACGAAGATAACTCGAGATTCATTAAGATAGGATCATTGAACTACTTTTCAGTTTTAGCAAATCTATAGGTGGCGAGCTGGGAAAATTGTTGAAACGTTCGGAAGAATGTCTAATGCTTTTTTCTCCAGTTCTTTACATTCAGAGTTCAAATTTGCTGGCTTCATACCGAGATTAGAAACAAAATTACTTAACAAAAGATTCAATAGTACTGCTAACACAGTAGAACACAGTATTAGCTTACAAGAACATTTAATATATTTTGTAGAATATTAAGGTAGGAGAGATAACCTTAAGAAGTTATAAAATTAAGGAAATATATTCCAATTTGAAATGGGATGCAAACTGTAAACTAGTATTGAAACAGTTATTTCTTTCTATATTGCCTACAAGGGGCCCATACAGAGGGGTCAACACAAACACATGTGGGGACACATAACACGAAACTAAATAAAACTGAAAAAATAGAATTAAACGTATGATAAGATGAATGATAAAATGATAATGAAAATGTGCTACTTGCCCCACCTCAAGCAGCATCACTTACTTCCTTGGGAGTCCTTTTACCACATCTACACCAAATTCCTCTAATAGTTCTTCATATCCTGTGCTGTCTGGTATCCTTTTAGCGTCTGTATTGATTTTCCAGAACTTATAACCTCTTTTGTATTTCCTCACTTCTTCTACCTGCTTTTCTGAAAGTAGCAAACACATGTGCCACCCTACTATGTTCATATATCTTTCTGTACCGACAAATTTTGCCGTTTTCCAATCTGTTACTTTCCGAATTAGTTCCCTCTTCTCTTTGTTCGTCAATATACAAACGTAATTTACTTCACGGGGAGGGGAATTCTTTGTACTTTGCTGTGATTGCATTTCTTTTTGGATTATGTAGGAGGGAGATGGGTGGGTTCGGTGTCTGTGGGGAGAGGGTGGATCTGAGAGGATATGGGTGGGGTGGGTAAGGTTTAGGGTTCCAAAGCGCGCTGTTCTTACTTCCTCTTTTCCCTTCTTTCTTCTGCAATTGTCCATGCTTCTTCTCTTCCCTTTTCCTCCTCTTGCTCTTTTTCCGGCATCTTGTCCATCCTTTCCGTAGTCTGCTTCTGCAGAGGGCAGTGTGCTCTAATGTAGCCTTTTTGGCCACATTTAAAAGAACGAGGAGTCCTGCCCTACACTTACACTTTCAACACTACACCTCCGACTGATACCGCTTCCACCAAACCCTCCAGTGCTTCCACCGCACCCTGCACAACCAGATTCACTGCTCGCCCTTCCAAATCGAGCCCTCCACCCCTGTGGCTTGGAGGACGACCACTTCCTCCCCACCTCCCAGAAGAATAGCCGCCGCGACCCAAGCCACATCCACCTCTGGTGGGACTCCCTCCACCCCAATCCCGGAAGTCTCTCTTCCCAAACAAGTGGGTAGAAGGACCACCTTTTCCGATTTTACTGTCTCCATAGCGTGCTCCATTGCCCTGACCTCCGTCCTGTAATGGACTACAATAACTCCGAATTTACCTCCTCCGGCCAGATACGCCATGTCCCGCCAGACTGAGCACAACGCCCTTTCCATAATTTCAGCTTCTACATGTTCCGCCTTCCCCTCTTCCACCGAGTACACCCTGCATACCATAGTCCTCCTATCCATCTCGTCCACTATCTTCTGGACAGCTCAACGTCACCACCTCCTCAAATCCTTCAATATTTGAAAAGTCCACCTCCCTTTTCTCCACCTCTTCCACTTCTGAAAAACGTCCCCTCCCCAGGCACCTATCCATCCCGTCGACAGCAAGTACCAGCTCCTCTTCCGAAGAGGACAACTCGGAACCACCAAAACAAAACATCCTTTTTGCCATGGCTATCTCTCGAAAAAAATCGAGAGAAAGCACAAGAAAACCGCTGCAAAGCAGCACAAAACAATCCACAATTCAAACAACAGCAATCAAACCTCAGCTCACCAGACTGCTCGACGAAATTTGTAATCTAGTATTGAAACCGTTATGCATGTATGGAGAGACACAGCGTTTTTATAATGAGTGGGCTGCAATATGTAAATGAAGTAATAAATTATTGACATTCGAGAATCTCATGGTAATTGTTAATCTGTGATTGTTTCTTTAATATGTAAATTAATGACTTTGCTGTCGAAAATCGTATTATTATATTTCATATTAAATATCATATTATTTAAATTCTATGATATCATTGAGTAGGATACAATCAAAATATTTTCAAGCACTCACTCTCAGAGCAAAGATATAATAAATTATCCTTAATACAGCTGCAACACCAGCTATATTGCAACCACTCACAGATACATACATACAACATTACTATCAAGTAGATGGCCGGTTAAATTTACTCTAAATTAAAAAGAGAAAGAGAACACATACATACTGTCGTAGTGCTAGACTGGAATATACCTTACAACGGTTCTATTCTATATAACCTAATCGTTAAATCCATCTTAAGTGATCAGATTTTCCGAGCCCAATGAACTACCGTGTAAATTGTCCTGTATTTCACTGAATTGTGTATTTCTCAAGCGGAATAAACTAAACACGCTCTGGCAAGACTGGACGTTTTGTTTGTAGGTACATTCCATGACCTTCTTAGCATTTCTGTCTATTTAATCTCACTGACAAGGCATAGGTTGAATATAGAGTTGCCCATGAAGCAACCTAGTGAGATTGAACTTTGAATTGTGTGATTTACAAGAGAACCTTACCATTCAAACACATAAAATATCAAATTGACATCCCATGAACAAGAGAGCGCGACAGGCAATTATTCAATATCAGGGCGCAGTTTAAAATGGCAGTTATTAATGTTTCTCATTTGTTTCTAAGTCACAATAAGTTTGCAGCATATCTTTATTGACTGTTGTCACACAAAAGGTAACAAATCGATTATCAGTGCAGTCGAAAGAAAGGAGTTGATTAGAAATTTGAATGAATGAAATACAAATCTGAGACAACACCAGATGCAACCATACTGATAATACCTAAGACAACCACTTGATACAATAATAACACCATACATTTACGTTGTTAATACTTCCGCGTGTAAATACATTAATTACTCTGGCCTGGACGAATAAATTCAGTCTAAACAAGACTACACAATAAAAGCATTAACATCTATCATATGGAAGCAGACTTTCGCCAATAAACATATTAGCCATGCTAATTCTGAAGTGTATTTTCTAAAACTATGTATCACATTTTATCAAGATATTTTACAATGTCGCCTACCAAATATACTTGGAAATACAGTAACGAATCAAAGCTAATCTCCATATGAGGCTACACAACTTTACTTCATGAAAGTAAAAGTTCAAATTTGATGCAGATCGATGTTATCTTAAGTTCGGATATAGTTATGTCCTAGAGCCATATTAGTAATATTATTGATAATATTATTCGCATATTAGTAATTTCAATAATATATTAGCAATATTAACAATGCTCTATCGATGTTATTTCCTATTTTAGCCCAAGGCTAGTAGTTTTAGTGGAAGAGATAAGTCGATTACATCGAATCCAGTACTTAAGTGATAATTTTTTTTATTAACCCCGAAAAGAGGAAACTCAAAGGTACACTCAGCAGAATTTGAACTCAGAACATTTGGATACTCTGTAAGGCATCTGCACATAACATTTTTTTAATTCAAACACTTTTGTGGATGTTTGTTTTTTTTCTTTTTACATCATTAAAGGGACTATCCAAGTATTTTACAAATAAAAGTTAACAAATATTAAAATAATTTCGAACGAAGGCACAAAGCAAGTCGTTTGAAAGGAAGAAACAGCTTATTACTTCGAACCAAGTATTTCACTGATACTGTAATGTATCGACGCCGGAAAGATGTAAGCAGGATTTAAACTCATAATATAAAAAAAAGAAATAAAATCTGTAACAAATATTCTTTTCTACTCAAGGAACAAGGCCCGTAATTTTGGAGGAAGGGCCCAGTCGATTAGATCGACTCCAGGACGCAACTGGTACTCAATTTATCGACCCCGAAAGGATGAAATGCAAAGTCCACTTCGGCGGAATTTGAACTCAGAACGTAGACAGACGAAATACTGCTAAGTATTTCGCCCGACGTGCTAACGTTCCTGCCAGCTCGCCGCCTTAAAATCCGTAACAAATATTTATTTCTTTATTGCCCACAGTGGGCTAAACATAGAGGGGACAAACAAGGACAGACAAAAGGATTAAGTTGATTACATCGACCCTAGTGCGTAACTGGTACTTATTTAACCGACCCCGAAAGGATGAAAGGCAAAGTCGATCTCGGCAAAATTTGAACTCAGAATGTAACGACAGACGAAATACCTCTAAGCATTCCGTCCGATGTGCGAACGCTTCTTATTTCTTTATTGCCCACAAGCGGCTAAACATACAGAGGACAAACAAGGACAAAGTAAGCATTTCGCCCAATATGCTAACGTTTCTGCCAGCTCGCCGCCTTAAAATCTGTAAGAAATATTTTAACAGGCGTCTTGTCCGACTCTCATAACAAGTCTGGTCGTCTTTCGTAATAATAATATTTTCTAAAGTAGAGACAAAGCAAGAAATCTTTAGCAGGGGTTTGGATCTTTTACTTTTCATAGGCAGCTCGATTAATTAATTTTACTTCGTATACTGGTAGAATGTGTCATATAGAACATCTTTTTCTCTTAGCGTTGTTGAGAAAAGTTTCTATTTTCGAAGTTATTTCATGTTAAAGTTGTCGTATTTCGGTAATTTCAACCAATCAGTGACGTGTATTCAGGGTTTGGCTCAAAGATTGAACAATCTTTTTTTAACTAAACAGTTTGAAACTTCGTATACTGGTATAATTGATCACGTAGAACACGGTTTACTTTCAACATTTTTGACAAAATTTCGTATTTTAGAAGTTATTTCGTGTTAAAGTTGTCGTATTGGGGTAATTTTAACCAATCAGTGACGTGTATTCAGCTGAACAAACTTACTGCTGTTTGCGATAGTAATCGAAGAGCAACAACTTCCGGGTCATCTCTACAGGGGCGATCAAAAAGGGAAAAAAAGACAAAGGAAAAGCAAAACAAAGCGTGCAATATGCAACACAGGCAGGAAACAAAAATAAAATAGAACAGAGTGGTGAAAATAATCACAGGCAGGAAGTAAAAATATCCACAAGTAAGCCCCCCACCACAAAAAAAAAAGCAGCCAAGCTAAAGAACACACCGAATAATCCACACGTGGTGGAAAAATACATTTAGTAGAGATGACCCGGAAGTTGTAGCTCTTCGATTACTATCGCAAACAACAGTAGGTTTATTCAGCTGAATACACGTTGTTGATGGGTGCTCAAATACGACAACTTTAACACGAAATAACCTCTAAAATACGTGTTAAGCGTGAGAAATTACACCAGTATACGGAAGTTTCAAACCTTATTTAAAAAATCTGTGAGCCAAACTGAAGAGATCCGCTACTATCGACAACAGAACTTGACTGGTACTTATTTTATCAATTTCGATAAATTTCGTCTCAAAAAAGATCCCATTAAAATAATATACAGATCTGTGCCTATAAAAAGACAGGATGGTCACAACTAGAGCGCTTTTGGTCAAAGGTTTGCTCGATTCGTTTTACATTGGGCTAAACAAAAACCAACAACAGCAACAATACTATGTTTGACATACATATTGAGTTTAAAAACCAGCGATCCAGAATGTCACATTGTAGAACATAATAATACGTGTCTCTTTGCGAAGATTCAATATTGCGTATCGATACAGAAATTATTTTTCTATCGTCAGAACAGGTTTTATAGTTAGATTAAGAATCTCATGAACAATGTAAAAAGATGTGATGATGTCAAAAAGTCATCTCCAAACTAATGAATATTCCATACAGAGTTATGTATCAATTTTGACTTCGTGCATAATAACATAATATATTTAAATATACGAAAAGATTGTTTTGGCGTTCAGAAGATGCACTGTCTTTCGTATATAACGATTTCACATCACTTTACGAAAGATTGACAGCAGAGATATGTATAACATTTGGGCAGGTTAGTTGTATCATTCACCGCCTGTAGAATAATAACTACAGGCAGTATACGTAGGCGAAGAAAGATTCATTGAGACAGGTTAATTAGTTACATTAGATTTATGGCAAAGAAATTATGCGTATGGTAATGTTATTTAAACCAGAAGATTAAATTGAGTTTCATATAAGTGGAATGGCCACAACCAAGAAACTGATAAGACGTCTTAGATTTCGAAACTATAAAAGAAATTCACCTGTATAAGGAAAGTCATATTAACTTTGCTAATAAACTCCAAAAACAGATGACATCGATCATACCATTGAATTGTCGTTAACTTTATCAAGAGATAGTAATGTATTTATTAATGAAATATATTAATGTGGTGTAATGCACTAGATTAATAGCTTGCATTACTGAACATATCGATTTCTTACGTAGAACAAGGATACGTACGTAACTAACGAACAAAAGTGTCTTGGTTTCATCCAGGATTCGAAACAATCATTAACTCAACTTTCCAGAAGCCCCTATTTTATGAATGTATGTGTGTGTGTGTGTGTGTGTGTGTGTGTGTGTGTGCGTGTGTGGTTGTGTATAGGCTATGGTAAGAAGCTTGCTTCCCAAGTTCAGTCCCACTTGCTTCCGAGTTCAGTCCCACTGCGTGCCACCTTGGTCAGTGTTTACAACTATAGCCTCGGGACGACCAAAGTATTGTGAGTGGATTTGGTAGACGAAAACTGAAAGACCGACGAATACATACATACACATACATACATACATACATACATACATATATATGTATATGGTTGTGTGTGTGTGTGTATTTGCGTCTGTCTTTGTCCCCTCCCTCACCACTTGACAACCGGTGTTGGTGTCTTTACGTCCCCATGACTTTGCGTTTCAGCAAAAGAGAGCGATAAAAGAAGTAGTAGGCTTAAATAAAGATATCCCTGGGGTCAATTTGTTCAACTAAACCATTCAAGGCAGTGCTCCAGCATGGTCGCAGTCAAATGTCTGAAACAAGTAAGAGAATAAAAGAATATGTGTGTGTGTATATATATATCGTAAAAGTTTACTTGCCAATCATTTGGTTCCGAGTTTAGTCCCACTGTGTCACATCTTGAGCAAAACCTTATGAGTGGATTTGATAGACCGGAAACTGAAAGAAGCCCGTCGTATACATGTATATATGTGTTGTCTTTGTGTTTGTCGCCACCCGCCACCGCTTGACAACTGGTGTTGGTGTGTTTACGTCCCTGTAACGTCAGCAAAAGAGATAGATAGAATGAGTAACAGGCTTAAAAAATTGCAGGGGCTGATTCGTTTGACTAAAATTCTTCAAGGTGGTGCCCCAGCATGGCTGTAGTCTCATTAATTGAAACATAAAATATAAAAGATATACATTTATACATTTAGAATTATCTCCCCTCCGCTATAACTCTCTGACCCACAAGTATATTTCTAAGCAAATACTTGTTTATTACGAATTATTTATCAGCAAATTTTTTCTAATGGTAGGATACATTTTTCTCTATCAAAATTTTAAACTTTTTACATTGCTTTACCACCCATAACTGTTAATATACTAAAACAATTTTTAAATATAGCTATTATATCTCGCTAGACGCTTACTATTATTATATAATTTTCTTTGTATTCAAATATATATGCGTGTAGGTGTATATAATTTTTATGTAAGAGAGCGTGCATTTATGTATGTTAGTTACGTGTGCTGAGTGGAGGCGAAATGGCCCAGTGGTTAGGGCAGCGGACTCGCGGTCATAGGATCGCGGTTTCGATTCCCAGACCGGGCGTTGTGAGTGTTTATTGAGCGAAAACACCTAAAGCCCCACGAGGCTCCGGCAGGGGATGGTGGCGAATCCTGCTGTACTCTTTCACCACAACTTTCTCTCGCTCTTACTTCCTGTTTCTGTTGTGCCTGTAATTCGAAGGGTCAGCTTTGTCACACTGTGTCGCGCTGAATATCCCCGAGAACTACGTTAAGTGTACACGTGTCTGTTGAGTGCTCAGCCACTCGCACGTTAATTTCACGAGCAGGCTGTTCCGTTGATCGGACCAACTGGAACCCTCAACGTCGTAAGCGACGGATTGCCAACAACAACAGTACGTGTGTTGATCTTTTGTTTACAATTTCTTTGTCTCAGATTTTTCCTGCTTATATTTAAAAATATCCGTTGGTCAAAACAGTTATAGTTTATTACACAGATAGACTCGAAACTACATTAACATGTTCCTGTATCTCTTCCTTTTCCCCCTTTTACAATTTATTTACAAACATCCGGTCGGCTTTTCCGACATAGTCTCTTTGTTTTTTTCCTTCAAATTTTCGTTTGTTAATCCCTTATTTGATGTTTTCCTTTAATTTTTTGCACTGACGAGAATGGTAATACATAACTATTCTAATTATTATTATTATTATAATTAATGTTTTTTCTTACATGTTGACATTACCATTCGAAATGGTCGTATGTGGAAATTAAACTCTAATTTGAACCTTTAACATCTTCTCTTCTCTATGTTTCTAATTTTTAGTAGTGTTTTATATAAGATTTTATTTTATACATGCCTATATATATATATATATATATATATATATATATATATATATATATATATATATATATATATATACTATATATATATATATATAAATATATTTTTTTGTAGTTTCAGCTCAGAGCTGTGGCCATGCTGGAGCACCACCGTTTGTGAGTGTGCGCGTATATATATATATATATACATATATATATATATATATGCATATTTACATACATACATGTTCATACCTACATATATATGTATATATACATGCACATATGGGTACAGGACATCAAAAGAAACGTGAACAACATGAAAAACGAGGACAGGAAAAACAATAACATGGAAAACAAACTTTTTTCGAACAACGAAAGAAACAAATAGAGAAACGAGACAGGCAACATAAAGAAGAATCCCTTCATCAGTTGCCCCCTGTTTTATCTACTCCGCATTTCGAACGTTAGGGCAACATGCGTCTTCGTCAAAACAGTCGTTCCCGCAAAGCAAATTAAATAAAATTTGGGATTTGCGGAGGGTTAAAGTGGTAACAAAGACAGGATATACGAGTGAGTGAACAAAGGAAAGAAGGACACTCAACACACTTATTGGGAGTTACGTGGTTACATGCATGGAGCAAAACTGTTTGAATCAAATTCTTTGGTACTCCGAGTTTCAAAGTGTGATGCTAATCCTCAGCCATTGGGAAATTCAAACGCACTCGCGTGCGCGCGCGCATACACACACGCACATATGTACAGGCTTACATCGACTTCAACCGAGAGTTCTAAGACGAAAGGTATTCCACAGTGGCTAGTCTTTCGTTTTCGAAGTAGAATACATTATCCGTTGTGATCTTTCTTACTCAAGATCCTACTTATGATTTGTAGAAGATTTGGTTGCAATTTCTAGCAGTAAATCTACCATACAGAAGCTCAAGCTCCGACGCTGACTTATATATTTATGCTACTGGTGTTTGCAAACTTAGCCTTTAATTGCGTTGAGGCTTTTTCTTCGAGCGGATGACAGATGAATGATGATTTTTTAAAAAATTCTTAGTATTTTACACCAAATATTACAAGGGTATCAAATCGTTATTCCCAAAAGGTAAGCAACTCAGACACACCGACATGTCTTTAATGGACACAGATTTATGAAAGATAAACTAGTGCAATGCTTTATCTCAGATGACAAACAGACACAAAAGCACGCGTACATACACACACACATACAAACACACACAAACACACATGCCTCCGTGCGTATAAACTTGCACCTATGAGACGGTAATCATAAATCTGTACAGACGAACTATGCAACCACACGTATATTAATGTGTTTGTATATATATATATATATATATATATATATATATATATATATATATATATATATACATATACATATATATATACAGTTATGTACATATACGTTTATATATGTACACACACATATGTATGGCTACATATGTAAAGATATACTTATAAACTCACACACACAGATATACGCTAGCGCGCGCACACGCACTCGCACACACACACACGCTCTCTCTCTCTCTCATATGTATAAAGAGCTGCACATTACGAAAACATTAAACGACTACAAATATACATCTGTACACACAATCGCACACTGACGTGCAGTAAATCTAATCAGAGATTGAATGCGTACAATGTACATCTATACACATGTATTTCTACATATGTGTGTCTGTATATACCTATTTGCCTACGTACGTGTGTGTGCACGTATGCGTTTGTTTGCGTATGTTTGCGTGCTTCGGTGGATATTATTTGTACGTATGTATGTGAACTCGCGTCAATGCGGTCACACAATCATTCCTTTCGAAGGAAAGTAAGCACATTATAACGTCCATTATAATGGACGCCAACAATGACAAACACCTGTGGCTAATATACTTTACTGCTGCCATTGTTCGATGATATCTACGGCGGACATTTTCAGCAAATGACAAGAATTCAACTATATCCTTTATAGTTTATCCACGTAACGTTTGGTGGCCATTTCGACAGTCGCTTTCATTCCCTTTGTGTATATTTATAAATGCGGAATCTTTATTTATTTGTCTTGCTGCCAACGTCAACCTGTTCCAATGTAATTTGGTATGATTCTACATACGGTTATTAGCTACTTGTCAACAAATATCTGTCCTCTGTAATGAAAGCTTAATCTTTCTTCTCAATTTATGTGATTTCCTTTTTGTTGTATTTGAGAATGTAAGCTTCAAGACCTATGTGGGTGTATGTATGCATTATGTATGTAAGGGGTTGGATGGATAGGTATGTTTGTGTATATATATATATATATATACATATGTGTGCGTGCGTCTGTATATGTAGGCATGTGTGTATGTTTATGAATGTAAATATGTATGTATGTAGACATGTACTTGTTTACTGATATACGCTCACAGATACACACATAGGTAAATAGATACATACACAGAATTGTTAGTTGATGAACAGATAAACAGAGTGATTGATAGACAGATAGACAGATAGATAAGGTGACTGATAAGGAGATAGAGAGATAGACAGATTGACTGATCGATAAACAGATAAATAGACAGAGATATAGATAGCAAGAAAAAAAAAAGATAGAACCAGATTGATTGATGGATTGATCGCTAGAGAAATACATGGATGAATACGTTTCCTGTATTTATTTCACAGTAAGAATGGTGAAGATGAACTATTTCTGACATTCACATAAATGTGCAATTCCATATGGCTGGCACGTGTGAGGCCTTATCTATATAAATATATGATGTGACGAAGAATCCTCTAGTTAATGCTGACACATGGCATTCTGGTTACTTGTCTTATTTTCTCTTGTTTGTTTCATTAGTTTTTTTTTTCTTTGAGATTTCTACGAATGTGTTTTATCTCCGTCATTCCCCATAGCCCTTCTCGGTTTCTTTGTCATGTTGTTGGAAAGAGGGCTTTGTAGACATACAAGCGGAAGTCTTTTCTAGCGCGGTTTGTGTTAGCTAATCGATTCGCTAGCAGCGATCAAAATATATCCTGCCTCATTGTTGGCATATGGCAGCCTTGTTTATCTCTCTATCTCTCTCTCTCTCTCTCTCTCTCTCTCTATATATATATATATATATATATATATAATGTATCTATGTCTCGCCCTCTTTGCTCTCTCTCTCTCTCACGTTTCTTCTCTGTACGTACTTAAATACAAACATTCATTCAAACATATATGCATACGAACATATACAGGCTGCGATGGGTAAAGTGTCGCCATTTTATATTTTTTTTTATTTTACGCATGCGCACTGTTTGCTTTTGATTTTGTCGACTACACAGTATAGTAGGGTCAGTTGGGCACCGTCTGTGAGAAAAACAGCACTATGACGTAATCCACTCTGCCAGAAATTTGGAAAAGACATGCTGTACTGTTTGGCATTTGCGCCAGAAGCTTCAATACGTTTGGTGGGATACAAAAGGTTTAGTCCACTTTGAACTTTTAAACCCAAACCAAATAATAACAAAGGAGATCTACTGCAAGCAGCTTGAGCGGCTTAAGCCAGTGCTAGAAGAAGAACCACCATCTTTTGTTTCAAGACAAAAGGTGTTCTTTCATCAGGATAATGCTCGGCCACATACAACGAGGATGACATTCCAAAGGCTGGGAAACGATGCCTCACCCACTATATTCGCCGTACATTGCCCCATCTAATTATCATTTATTCCACAGTGTTCAAAATTATTTGGACAGGTAAATTATGAATTCCGTAGCCGAGGTCTGAACTGGAGGAGTATTTTTCGTCACGGACAAGTGAATTTTAGAAGAGGGTCCTTGCAAGTCTACCAGATAGATGGGAGAGCAGTGTAGAAAATAAAGGAGAGTATATTTTAGATTGAAAAAGAACTTTGTTTATCATAATTTTGAAAAATAAAAGAAGCATAAAAACCGCATTATTTATGGGATGACCCAATATATGTTTATGTATATAAGTTTATATATATATATGTATATATATATATATGTGTGTGTGTACGTATGCATACATGTATGTATATGTATGTGTATACATGTAAAGACATAAAAACTGCCGCTAAGTATTTTTTACAGTCCAGTGCAGTTACGATTCTGCCAGGTCGCCGCCTTAAGAATAAAAATAATAATCCTTTCTACTGGAAGCACAAGGCCTCAAATTTGGGGGAGGGGAGCGAGTCGATTACATCGATACGAATGCGTAAATGGTAGTTATTTAATCGACCCCGAAAGGATGAAAGGCAAAGTAGACCGCGGCGGAATTTGAACTTAGAACGTAGCGGCAGACGAAGTGCTTCTAAGCATTTCGCCCGGTGTGCTAACGATTCTCCCAGCTCGCCGCTTTAATAATAATAATAATTTTTTCAAATATTGGTACAAGGCTAGCAATTTCGGTGGCGGAGGTAAGTCGATTACATCGACCCCAAAAGAATGAAAGGCATCGTTTCCAGTGGAATTTGAACTCAAAGCGTAAAGACGTGCTAACGATTCTGCCAGCTCGCCGCCTTAATAATAATAATGATAATAATAATTATAATTATTATTATTATCATCACATCATCTAGATATAAATCTCAGAACTACTATTTCTGCCGACTATCTGCATACCATAAACCGATAAAGGCTTAGTTGGGTCTACACAACGGCAACAACAAAAAAATGTATCAATTTGGAAATTATTTGGCTATTCTCCTAGCTTCCAAACCCATAGTCTAGACTAAATATATTTATGAAACCTGCTTTTAACACTGCTCTTAGCTCCAGTTCAGATCTATGATAAAAAAACATTCCAGCCATAGTCATCCTGTCATTTATTCAGACATAGTATTTCTAAGACTACAATATTGAGTATCTTCTAATGTATTACGGACTATAAGATATGTGGTTACTGCGAGTTTAAGCTGCTATTTCTAGCAGAAGTGGTAGCCAGCTAGAGAATCCTTCATTGAAATCGTTGTTGTAATATTGTTCTTGTTACTTCGCCTCAGATCAACCCTGATAGAACAAATATATTGTTAAATACTTTCGAACTGTGATTGGATCAAGCATGTTTTAAAGACTATGTCCTCCTACATGTTTTTCCTTGATAAAGACAGTAGAGTACGCGGTTTTAGAGAAGTCTAACTGCTAATTCTAGACGATCGAGTTGGCATGTTCAAACTTCTTTGGTGTGTATTTATTTATCCACCAAGCAGTTATTAGAAGATATGGCGTTTAAGCCTTTCTAAATGACATTAGATATGTTTTTAACGTAAAAATTATTGCAAATTAAAACTGGAGAATCGATTTTCGGAATACGTACTTTCACAGTACAGAGTTAAAAAAAGAACTGTACAACGATAAAAAAATTATGATAGAGCAGAAAAGCAAAACAACATAAACGGCAACAATGTTTCCATTGAGAGCAACAACGACAACAACAAGAATATCAACAATACATTCTCAGCAACGGCTGCGAAAAGCATGGAGCTATTTAAGATGGACATACTGCAGAAGGACAAACAAGCACAGCAGCAACAACGCTTTGTCTGTCTGTCTGTCTAACTCTCTCTCTCTCTCTCTCTCTCTCTCTCTCTCTCTCTCTCTCTCTCTCTCTCTCTCTCTCCCTCCCTCTCTCTATCTCCCTCCTCTCTCTCTCCCCTGGTGGCAAGCAAAAGAAAAATCAATAGAACCTGTATGTGGCATCACAACTGGAAGAAAGGACTGCCAAATCTGCTTCGAATGATACTCAATCAACTTTGAAACATTTTGACCCTAGATAAACAGTGCTCGAGAAAATGATGGAACGTATATAGCTTATTTTTATATCTTTTAGGATAATGTCTAGTACTCGCTACAAGACGTCTGATATTGAGAGGAGGGAAGCAAGAAAATAATCTCAAACTGGAAACCTGGCTCCGATGCCTTTATTAGACTCTTCCACTTGAGGTAGTGGCAAAAGAAATTAATGATGTGGAAGGCCCAGGAACTGTCAAACTGTCAACGAACGTGTAGCACAAAACTGATTCAGACGTTTCAAGGTAAGTGTCACCAGCCTTGAAGACAAACTAATGTCAGAGAGACCCTATTGTGCAAGATGAGGCTTTGCTTGAAATGGATGACAACAGCCAAGTACAAGCAATCTTACATTGTTGGTAGAATTTGGACCTTTACAAAGCACCATCAATAGACACCTTCCTAATCTCGGTCTTGTGAAAAGATGCTGTCGAAAAGCTTCTCATGAACTGACCAATGACCAGGCTCAACGATGTGTGAACATTTGCTAACAACTACTGGCAAATCCTCAAGACGTCCGTTTTTGTTGTTGAATTGCAACTGTGGACGAAAATTGATGTTTTCGCAATTTCAGTAAGGAAAATCAGTGGCTCCGTTCCGGTCAGGCTTCAAAATCTACTGTCAAAGAAAGGTGGGTTGAACAGAAGGTCATATTGTATGTTTGGTGGTATCTTGAGTGGGTGTTGCACTAAGCTTGTTTGAGCTGGCCAAGCTGTGAATGCTAATCTTTATGCTCAATAACTGCAGCGAGTATAAAATGCTTTGAAAGCATGCTACCCGGCATTGGTGAGTCGAAGACGCGCTCTCCTACAGCAATACAACGCCCCAGAACACAATGCCAATCTGACCAAGAGAAAATTGTGGAACTTGACCGGCTGGAAGTGCTGGTTCACTCTGCTTTTTGTCCAGACCTTGCACTATCAGATTACCACATTTTTCGAGGCATGGCTCATTTTCTGCGTAGATGATGGTTCATCAATATGGATGACATAGTAAACGGGTGCCGAGAGATATTTTGCCTCTAAAACAGCTGAATTTTAAAAGCGTGGAACTGAGCTTCTGTCATAGTGATAGCAACGGTCAACAGAATATGATGGGACATATTTTGAGGAATAAACATTTTTCGTATGTAATTGGTCTGAACTATTAACTGAAGCTTGAAATATTGAAAAAACTATTGACTCAAAGTGGTAGTTGAAATTGTCAGATATTTTGGTGGGCTAAGAATAAAAAAATATTGGATTAGTTGCGTTTTGTAATTCTCAGAATTTACCTATATTTCTCTCTCTACACAATTTCCACCCTTCATTTTCCATTTCTTCTGTCTCTCTCTCTCTCTCTCTCTCTCTCTCTCTCTCTCTCTCTCTCTCTCTTTCTCTCTCGTTTTCTCTCTGTAAATCTATCTGTCCGTCAATGTATCTATAAATGTATACATACAT
>NC_142929.1:57778173-57783173 GCF_046866305.1 Octopus bimaculoides | reverse complement strand
CAGAATTTTCCACTCTTATTGAAATAAACAACAGAGGAACGGAAGATGTATCTCATTAAGACGGGTCCTAACGAAAGAAAGAATTTTAATGAGGATGATAACAGAATATGTGAAGATCATTTTGGCAACAAAGTCTCCAATTTGGCGAACCGAAGAACCGTGAAAAAGACTTCTCATTGATTACGCAGCCATTGCATAGAAAATATTTAACCATTGTGAAAGGTATAAGCATTATTATTAATTATCAATCATCTGGTGAGGAAGTTAAGGCTTAGCATTCAAACATTTGCAAAACTTTCGTGTTAAGTGTTTATGCTTAAAACATTTAAATGATTAAAAAATGGTTTGGTATTTTACATTTCACAGCCACATACATCCCTAGGCACGCACGTACAAAATAGTGCAACGGAAATGTTTTTTCTGTTTTTTTGTTTTTTTTTTCAAGAATACAAGTATGTTCGTACAACTTATATAAATATACTTATGTACTTATTATGTTCATACAGATATATCACTAAAGTATATTCAATATATAAGGTATAAGGTGTATATGTATATATATATATATATATATATATATATATATATGTGTGTGTGTGTGTGTGTGTGTGTGTGTGTGTGTGTGTGTGTGTGTGTGTGTGTGTGTGTGTATAGTAAATCCCCCCTCCAAACAAAAGAAAACGAAGAACAAACACAACACGATAAAACAACAACGCGAGGACGTGGTACATGCAAAGTATTAGCAGACGTTCAGGGAAGGAAAGAAATGCAGCTTTTACGTTTTGAGCGAAGCTCTTCGTCAGAAGCAAAAGACTGAGGGAAGTCCAAGAGAAAGGGAAGACGGAGGAAAAAAATCGCCAAAGACCCACACGTGGTTAAACACACACACACACACACACACACACACACACACACACACACACACACACACAAACACACACACACACACGCACGCACACACACATATATATATATATATTTATATATACATATATATATATATATATATATATATATATATATATATAAACACATTTATATATGCATATATACCTATATATATATATAAATATATATACATACATATGAATATATATAAATACACACAGATTTATATATATGTATATATACATATATATATATATATATATATATATATATACACATTTACACACACACACACACACACACACACACACATACACACACACACACACACACACATATATATATATATATATATATATATATATATATATATATATATATATATATATATATATATATATATATATATATATATATATATATATATATATATATATATTTACATACACATATATATACAGAGAGAGAGAGAGAGAGAGAGAGAGAGATAGAGAGAGAAAGAGACTGAAAGAGAGAGATTAATAAAAGTTGAATATTGGCATGTCCTTAAAAGCTCACAAAGGTAGAGCCCAAGATGGATTCCTCTTAGTCTTGCTAAACGCTGGACCAATTAATGAATTGCTAAACATGTGCTGATGTCAGAAAACTGGTACAACATAAATTATACAGCAGCAAATAAACCAATCAGCATTGTGAAGAAACAAAACAAGCAAAATATAAAATAAACAAACACGAACGCTTATGCATTGTAATGACTCTACAGAGATAAGGTCAGCAATTCAATTATGCAGACGTTGGCAGGGTTTAAAAGAGATAACCGCTTGCCGTTAGCATCGGAATAATCGATTATAGATTCAACAGGTGACTAGAGAGGCTTAATGCAAATATCAGGCATTGTTGCGGTTAGTAATAAGGGTTAAACTGATTAATTGGTGCTGAAATCGAAAGGGTTTCTTAAGAATTCAAACTATATGGAGTTAATGTTTAATCAGTGAGACTTCCTTTCACTTATTACTCCAAGAGAAGCATTATGCTTCTCCTTACCTACCTTTCATTTTTCTTGCTATTTATATATCTATCGTTATATTTTCCGTTTCCTTCTGTCTCTGCCTTTCTGTGTTTCTCACTCTCTCTCTCTCTCTCATGTATAATATTGAGACCTCACTCAACTTGATCTTCGCAATAAATTTGACAATCCTTTTTATTATAGATTCATGGCAATAGTAAATGTTCTGTTATTGTTACACTCGCTTTATAATAATTACTTCCACTATAAACACAATAGCTGAAAAATTAGAGAAAGGATAATTGGTACTTATTTTATCGACTCTGAAAAGATGAAAGGGAAGTCGATCTCAGTGAAATTTGTACTCAGGACTGAAAGCCGAAAGAAGTGGCACTAAGCATTTTGACAACCATTCTGCTGCTCGCGACCTTGAAAAGTGTCATCGGGCACCGACATAGTCTTTCTATATACCTAATTTTTCTCTAATGTATCTTCTTGTAAGACGGCTGTAGGCAGCTATTTAGCAGATTCCTCATTTGATCCACA
The DNA here is from genome assembly GCF_046866305.1 of Octopus bimaculoides. Classification (NCBI taxonomy): domain Eukaryota; kingdom Metazoa; phylum Mollusca; class Cephalopoda; order Octopoda; family Octopodidae; genus Octopus; species Octopus bimaculoides. The sequence continues at coordinate 57,780,733 of NC_142929.1, read as the reverse complement.
CCCCAATAGCTACATATAAAAGTAATAAATCTATACAATAACAAAGATAAGATTAAAGAAATAGTATGCTTGCGCCTGGACACACATGCACGAGCGCACATCCCACTCCTATACACACAACTGAAAGTTAAGAACGGATAATTATTCTATTTTGCCGCTAGCATCCAATTTGCCAGTCCTTAAATGCAGTTTCTGCTGAAGAAGGAATTCGGTAGCTGCAGGTAAATGTATTTGATAAAGACGTTAGATGCATTCTAAAGAACAAGGTAGGTCGAAACAATTATATCTTGCTGTGTCGGTAAGAAACAAGAGTGAAATTCTTGTATTCTGTTATAAATATCTGAAGAACGAACCATATTCCTGCACAGCTCAATGAAAGAAAAGGAAAAATCTTACTGTAATTGAGTATCAATGACTGAGTATAAGTTTATGCCGAAAAAGTTTGCGATGAAATAATATATACTATTAAATGAGTTAGTTGTCAGTACAGTTGGTATATTACCAACAAAAAGCATAACGTCTCTAGCATAACGGATCGGTTTCATGCACGACAACTTCTCCACACAGAGGATCATACCCACAATAAAACAAAATAAAGTTCATAATATATAATTTAATTATTACATTCATAATATATATATATATATATATATATATATATATATATATTATTATTATATGTATTTATTTTCTCCTAGTTAATAATTAACTCGGACAAAATAAATTAGTTAATAGATACTAGGGTAGCAAAGATCACAAAATGACTGTGGTGTAACTCCTGTTTCTAAGGTAGAAACTCCATGTTATTTTGGGTACTTGAGTATATATAAATTTAGTAAATGGAGTAAAACGCATATGTTAACTGAATTATTCGGTTAAAATGTCTTACGTTTAAGCTGGTTCCCATACATTTCCCTGAAGAGAAGATTACATTCTTATGAACATCACCTATTCCTATGGAAGGTATAATTTGTAGTCTTCGAAACATATGTTGGAAATAAAAGTATTCAGTTAACATATGCGTTTTACTCCATTTACTGAATTATATATATATATATATATATATATATATATATATATATATATATGGATCGTGTCTGATGAAAATGTTTGAGGTATTTCTCAACATATGAAACTGTTAGGACATAAAAACTTGTATTGTATCTATTAAATAATATTTATTTCTCACCAAATTGAGTACTTTTTTTATTGATCTTACCATCACAGAACAGTGAAGTATATATATATATATATATATATATATATATATATATATATATATATATATATATATATATATATATATATATATATATATATATATATATATAAAGCTAAATCATATTGCAGACAGCCATAGTAAAAAAAAATACAAATAAAACTTAAAACTTTCCTTTTTCTATGCAGCTCGTACCGTATGATCGATGACACAGTATTGGCCCGCAGCATGTCATTACTTGTAATTATGAATTTAACACTATGAATTTAATTAATATCTGGGTTGATTTTGCTTTATAACAGAAAGAAAATCAGTTTAAAAATAATTACTGCAGTCGATATGTTCTTGTAAAACCCTTCAATGTCTTGCCCCAGTATAGTTGTAGTCCAATGACTGAAACAACGTAAAGATAAAATGTATGAACTATAGTAACAACCAAAATGTTTTTGAACTTCTCATGTATGTTAGATGTGGAGGCACGTGAGTTAGTGGTGAGGACGTTGGGCTCACGATCGTAAGATTGTGATTTCAATTCCTGGACTGGCCGATGTGTTGTATTCTTGATCAAAGCACTTCATTTCACGTCGCACCAGTCTACTCAGCTAACAAAAATGAGTAATCTGGCGACTTACCGGCGTCTCGTCCTGTTGTGTGTGTAGAGTAATATTAGCGGGAAACAAGCCATAAGAATCTACATGACTCGAGAAGGAGCTTTATCCTTTATCTATGTTAGAACTAATATAGTCTTAATATATAAAGCAGAGTTTGTGTGTGTGTGTGTGTGTGTGTGTGTGTGTGTGTGTGTGTGTGTGTGTGTGTGTGTGTGTGCGCGCGCGTACGTTACTTATGGATTCGAAAACTGAGTTGCCGATTTTGACGTATGAAGTATCAAAAGATTCAATTATCTTTTGGCTACCAAACAAAGTATGTGTTTTGCACAACAACTCTTTGTTACTACAAAAATAACCTCGGAAACGAGATCAGGTCGCACAATTCTGAGATCTTTAGCTAAGGAAGGCAACACTGCCTGAATAATCTATGTCTTAGAGCACAATAAGATAATGTTTAAAATACATGGAGTTCTACCAGGGAATGAAACTTCAAAGATATACCGTCAACTTTATTAGTATTATTTAGTAGATAATTTTTTAATGTGAAGTATGTTTGTCTGTTTAGCCTAGAGTTGCCTCTGTTGTAGCAATTGCATAGTTTTTTTCTTCTTCCTGAAATACTGTAAATCAGTCTTTCTTTTGATGAAAGGGTGTATGTTAAGAGAAATTTGGCTGCTATTTGTAGTAGCTCAAGTTACCACAGGCATACCGCTGTGTGTGTGTTTGTGTG
>NC_142929.1:57760673-57773173 GCF_046866305.1 Octopus bimaculoides | reverse complement strand
ATATATATATGTGTGTGTGTATATATACATATATATATGTATGCATATATATGCGTTTAAATATACATACATACATATATATATATATATATATATATATATATATATATATATATATATACAAGTTTCATATATGTATATATATATATATATATGCATATGTAGATATATATATGTATATACATTGAAAATATATGCATATATACAAATATATGTGTGTGTGTGTGTGTGTGTGTGTGTATACACGCACACACACAAACTCACATATGTACATATATGTTTGTATGCATGTATGTATGTGCGTTTATATGTCTGTACAAGGTTTTTTTGTGTACGATATCCTACTTTCATACGATCGTTCTGTTTCACGATTCACTCGCCATCAAAACAAAATGCTAACTTCCATATCTTTTCTTTTCCACTTAAGCGTATCCAATTAGTTACATATGTCAGATGTGGGTTAAAAATCTACTTCTTCATATCCCACCTTAGTCGAGTGCAGTATTTAGTTTTTAACAGTGTTTAACCCCCGATATATTACTGCTCCTGAGTACATGGTTAAAACGAAGTATTAAAGATTATTAACCCCACCCGGGTTATCCTCGAGATATCTCAAATTTTGATTCTTTTTTTTATTTTTTTTTTTTGTTAAGGGAACAAGATATCTCGTGAAAATATAAATGTTACTATATGGACTGGTAACGTGATATCTCGTGGTTTTCCAAGCTTACAGAATCTTTCTCCTTCCCACAATCTTTCTTTCGCTCTGTCTCTTTCTCTTTCTTTCTCTTTCTTTTTCTTTCTTTCTTTCTTTCTTTCTTTCTTTCTTTCTTTCTTTCTTTCTTTCTTTCTTTCTTTCTTTCTTCTCTCTCTCTCTCTCTCTCTCTCTCTCTCTCTCTCTCTCTCTCTCTCTCTCTCACACACACACGTACGAGTTGTTTCATCAACTTAATAAGTCTCATAGCCAAAGATAACGGGCCTTCGAGTGCACACATGAATATGCAGCTGGTTTACTTGATTCAGTGTTGTCTTTTATTTTTTCTACTTTTGATCACTCTCTACCTAACAATGAGTACTGCTGGTGGGTATCTAGAAAGTGAAGCATGTTTTGCCACTGCGGAAGACTAATAACGCTGTTCTCCAAAAAGCGATACCATCTTCTCCGATGATGACTTTAATGTTGAGAATTGCTTTAGTAGTATCTGATAAGATAAACCCCGCTTCACCCGCTCCAGGAATAAAGATTGATGGTAACGTCATTGCTGTAACTCCCCTTGACTTCTAGTCGGAGGTATTTAATAAAACTGATTTGATTTGCAGAATGGTTGATGGCAGAATGATTGAGAAATTCGCTTGATATTTAGGTTTTGGGATTCGATCTCTTACTAAGACAGCTTCAGTTAGAGTCATTTACCATAGACTTGAGTCGGTAAAACCCTTATCAGTTAAATTGGCGAAAAAGAAACTGGTGGTAATGCATTGTAACTGCAACTCAATAGTACAGCTTTGTTAAACGCTGTCACGCTGATTACACGAGTCGTTGTTATCATACATCTTACATTCCGTACGCTTTGACAGCACGTTCATGACGCTACAATGAAAGTTTTTTTCCGATTAAGCGTGAATTCTCTCATCCGATGAAGTCACAGTCTTACTTCGTTCTGACTTTTTCATAATACCAGTATATGTTAAAAATAAGGATTGTAGCAGTAGATTATGTTAAAAATGAGAGACAACAGCTTTAACCAAAGGACAGTCAACAACCTCTTATTACTTGTGAAACGACCAAAATCTACCAACTTCATTTCGTACCTCACACTGCCTTCATGTTCACTTCTTTTCGCGGTCCCCTCGTTATTCGAGATGAACTATCTACTTATACTATCAACAGATTATGTAAATGACACACGTGTATACACGTGTCAGTAGATTATACAGCTACTGAACACACTAATTCGATGAACACATTGTTCAACTGATCGATTAACTACATTCACATCGTCAAAGCTGCCATATGTAAGTGTGCATGTGAGCAAAGTATTTGTGAATATAAAAGTCAATATGGGTAAAGTCTGAACAGACTTTACCCAAGAGGACATCTCCTGTAGCTGTGCATCGTTAACCAGCAAGAGGAGATGTTCTTTTGAGGTTAAAAATTCGCAGTAAAGCCCGTTCTAATGGACAGCCATGTTGAAACGGCTACGAACATTACTTATATATATTTGGTTCTTACCACTTCTTGTTTTTAGTCCTGGTCAGCCCCGATCAAGAAATTATATGAATTAAGGGCTTTTGACCATGATCTACCTGTTACTTTACAGATATGTATTTCAAAAACAACATTATCCAAAAAATCTTGCTGTTCTTTTCTATGATATGATTGTGATTCGTGGGTAATGCAGCTCACATGTCGAGAGACTCTATAGAAGTTCCCTGAATGACTGTTACATTTTGTTGTTGGTGGTCACACCAAATACACCCTAAGAAACATACAGAATGACGTAATTCAAAGTAAAAGAACGGTAATCTGCCATTCAAATAATAACTGCTGTGGCATTGTTTAAAAAATGATAACTGATATGCTTAAATTCCTTTCTCCTGAATGGAATCCGTTTTTCATTCTATGATAGAAAGAAGAAAATAAATGTTACGATACACGCACGCACACATACACCCACACACGTGCACCCACCCATATGCACGCACACACATATCGAGAGAGAGAGTGAGAAAGAGAGAGAAAGAGAGAAAGAGAGTGAAAGAAATAGAGAGAGAAAGAAAGAAAGAGAAGAAAACGAGAGAGAAAGAAAGAAAAAAGAGAAAGAAAGAAAGAAAAAAGAGAGAGAAAGAAAGATTTAGAGAGACTATAGATGGGAGTGACGTAAATAAAGTATGTGAATAATTCGGTGCTCCAGCAAGGCCGCATCTAAAGACAAAAACAAGTGAAAGAAAATGAAAAAGGTTGTATTCCTCTGCAGTGAATTTCATGTTAAATTCCATGAAAATTAGAAAAGAAGTGTTATGGAATGATAGTTCTTCAAGTTTGGTCTACATCTGGTCCAAAGAATCAGTGTTGTGGAATGATACTTTCTGCAAGATTAATGTACCGCTAGTTCGAGGAATCTACACTCCTTTATCAGTGGAATACAAACAACGAAACATTTGAAACCATGCCTCATGTTTGTCATTGTTGAGATTAAGTAAATTTTGACACATTTGTACAGCCTTTACTTTGTAGTACACTGTTTAACTAGACATTTTTTTCTTTCTAGCTGCCTGCATCCAACCACTTCTTATGTATCTTGAACTCGAATATATCTTCCCCAATGCAATAAAGGAAGCGTAGATTCCAAAGAAAAATGGTAGGGCTTTACGTCAACAATAGTAATCCATATACTTTTCGTAGACACGAAACATTTGGGACATAAACAGAGAACAATGCTTTCCAAACGGTGACAACATAAGGAGAGGCCAGAAGACAGACCTGTATAAACACACCCACACAAATGTACAGTAATATCTCACTTTACGAGGAGCCGATTTACGTGACCCCTGGTTTACGAGCTTTATTTTTTAAGCACAAGATCCAAATTTTGAGCGAAGTACAAAAGTTTCTCCTACCATAACAAATGCTTCTGCGTATTACCGAGAAATTTATAGAGAGCGAAAAAAAAAAATTCTAAGCAAACAACTCTAGACTTTTTTAAAAATGAAATTGATAAGTTCATCTACGAATGCTTGTGAATCGGCGATCGCGTCTACAAGTGATGGTGTGGGCGAGTCTAGTGCGAGTGAGAGGGATTCAAAAAACGATTATAATGATAATATTACGTTTACCAATTTGTGTTGTGAAATCGTGTGTTGAAACAGATATTGTTGTATTTCAGGAGGGTCTTTTATTTTGCCAAATGAACACACACACTATATATTTGTTTTTCACTCGTTTCTTAATATTCCTTTTTTTAATTTTAGCTCATGCCCATTGTCCGGAAATCTTTGGTCCCATTCTGTGAGCGGAATAATTGGTGCAAGAGCACACATGCAAACGAAAAATGTCGCTGAAGAAGTCACAGATGTGTGACGAAAGATTTCCAAACAATGGACATGAGTTAAAGAAAAAAAAAAGAGCAGTACTAAGCGAGTAAAGAACAAATATATAGTGCGTGTGTCTATTTGAAAAAAATATATGACCATTCCGAAATACAAGAATAATGATTATATTTTTTATTATAAATGATCTTGACATTCTTTTTACTTCACATAAAATATTCTTTACATTCTACTGTTGTTTTATTGCCATCTATTTACGAGTATTATGAACTTTATTGATATTTTCCTAGGGACGAATTACGATTTATAACATTGCTACTATGGAAAATTATTGCTCCCCTTTACGAGTTTTCGCTTTACGACCGGAGTCCGGGAACAAATTGATTCGTATATCGAGGCATTACTGCATATACATACACAGAAATACACACACATACATGCGACGGGCTTCCGTCCGCCAGTTTTATTCGCAAAATATTAATCAGCCCTAGGCTATCATAGAAAACACCCAAAATGCCATTGAATGGCATCGAACCTGAATCTAAATGGCTGCAAAGCTATTTCATCACCAAAACATCCATCCGTGCTCACACTCACACACACACACACACACACACGTATGCATAATTATTAACAAACAATATTTTTGACATTGATTTCGAAGATTCGGCCCGTGAACAGACCGAAACTTCGAAGTCACTGTCAATAATAGTCTTGTTTAAGAATAATAAATTTATACTCTACAAAAGTATAGATTGACCCATCAAATTAATGTAAAATTATTATTCTTATAACTGAGCATAAAAATAAACCATTAACACATACACACACACACATAATATGTATATATATATATACTAGCAGAGATACCCGGCTTTGCTCGGGATTAAAATGGCAAAGTTCTTTATTGTTTTACTTGTTTCAGTCATGCGACTGCGGCTATGCTGGAGCACCGCTGTTGGTCGAACAAATCGACAAAATGATTTATTCTTTGTAAGCCTAGTACTTATTCTATCAGTATCTTTTGCAGAACCGCTAAGTTATGGGAAAATAAACGCAGCAACATCGGTTGTCAAGCAATGGTGTGGGTACAAACACAGACACAGATACGCGCACGCGCACAAATATAGCTATATATACGACAGTCTTTCAGTTTCCTTGTGGGAAATCTACTCACAAGGTTTTGGCCGGCCTGGGGCTATAATATATACATATATATATATATATATATATATATATATATATATATATATATATATATATATATATATATATCCATATATAAATACATATATATATATATATATACATGTATATATATATTTATATGTATATATATATACATGTATATATATATATTTGTATATATATATATATATATATATATATATATATATATATATATATATGTATATATATATATATTTGTATATATATATACATATATATATACATGTATATATATACATGTATATATATATATATATATATATATATATATATATATATATATATATATATATATATATATATATATATATATACATACATATATATATACATGTATACATGTATATATATATGCATACATGTATACATGTATATATTTGTATGTGAAAGTGGTAACAAAAACAGGACAGTGAGAAGAAAACAGTAAAAACAAACGGTGACGGCTGTTGAGCCAGGACGATGTGAAGATTATGAACGCTGGAAAAACGACCTTTAAGAAGACATAAAAGCACGTCGTTTTTTTATGTCCTGTACCCATATATACATGTATATATACATATATATGTAGGTATGTACATACACGTATGTATATATGCATATATTCTATATTATTTATATTATACATATGTATATAATTTTATTAGCATGTATTACCCTAATGATAGTCATAGCCACCATCACCGTTATATCATCCTCATCGAGGTCATAGTTCATTAAGACCATCGTCATCGTCATCATCGTCGTCGTCGTCATTATCATCATCCTCATCCTCACCATCATCATCACCATCGCTGTCCTTGCCGTTCCTCTCGAAGTGATAATCATAATTATGTTTTTATATAATCGTTTGAAAAAGATAATTGCTAACGAATAAGCAATTGAAAATCTTTTTCGTCCCACCTATGAAATGAAAATTAAAGTTAAACAAAATTATTAAAACATTTTTTAATGAATGCTTTTTTGGAAAAATTAATATTGTGCAAGAAAATAAATAATGAACTGTTTAGCCACGTATACGATTCATTACCAATAAACAATTGATAAATTTAATAAAGAAAGACGATTGTTTTTTCTTAATTCCAAAATCTTTTAAATGTTTTTGATTTAAAAAAGAAATCTCTAAGACGTACACGCGTTTTAAAAAATGGAAGCAAAGCGATACGAAAAATTCACAATAAATACATCAAGCAGATAAACATTAACAAAAATAACACCAGCGGAGCAAAAATGCAGCAAAAATTTTCAACTAAACAATCAAATAGAAGTAAGATTTAAGTCCGTACACCTGGGAAAGTAATATAATGGAAAATAAAAATAAAAAATAGAAGATGATGACTTTAGCAAAATACATATGGTTTGTTGCAAATTTATGGTCGATACGTCTTTGATGTGTTTGTATTGGAAGAGATAAAGAACTTGGATGCTGCTACGAATTCCTTACTAATTGAGATATATTGTTATTCCTCTTTGTAAAGTTAAGTAGAAACTAGAAACTTTGGGTTGTTGGAAAAACAAATCTTTCCGCTATATAACCAAACAGACGTCTATACTATAGATAAGTATACATAATGAACATATACTTCGCAGTACACAAACGCATCTATGTTTTCACATACGAAAACAAACATCGCACGTTTGTTGCTGATAGGCTGTGAACTTTGTGACGTCAATGCCTTGTTTCTGGTGGGTGGGTCGACTCTACTGTATCTAGCTCGTCCACAGGTGGCGAATTGTAGAACATGTCTTAGATATAGTGCCAGTGAGTAGGAGGCGTGAACCAACCGATAGCATATTCTGATGTTCAAACGGAACAATATGGTAGTATTACTTCTTTCCAGTTACTAAATCTTAGTAACGAATAGGTGCTATAACCACAACCCACATCGATAGGATAAATGCTGGTAGTTTTCAAGTTTCTCATCTCTAGATTGTTTCCATGATAAAAAGGTAATTGAGATACACATACATTAACCACTGGTAGCTTCAATGTTGAACCCTTTCTACAGTCAGAGGATACTTACAGAAACTGAACAAAAGCCAAAGTTGCTCCTAAGGAATTTATATTACAGACAAATACACCGATCTGATAGAGCTGAAATTGGTAGTTTATTTGAAGTTTAAATGACGGATAATATACGAAACTTTTCAAGAACCCAGTGAGTGGGTGTGTTTCATAAGAACGTTGTACGTTCTTAACACAAGGCTTTGGGATGTAGAACCGTTATTACGACCAGCAAATGTGGTTTATGTCTGCAAACAAATAGGCAAAATCTAAGTTAAAATTTTTCCATTGACCTCAAAGGCAGCTCCTATAAAAGTAATACCCACTAGACAGTTGAAGTCAATGCAGCTACTGTTCGTCTTGAAATTCTGAGAGCTGTTAGGTATAGGAGGAAGTAGAGCGAGGAGAATGTCTTGGGGTTCTACGAAGGAAAAAATTTAATGGTTGTAGCCGAAATATCCAAGGGGAGAGAAAACACTGTTGTGAAGTCGTAGAGGTTGTGCAATTCAGTTATTTCTTTATCGACTGGCTTTTGAGGATGAGAGCAACAATAATAATTGAAATGGCATTACTCACCTCTCAGTATTAGAATGCTATATTGCAGTATTATCATAAACAGAATTCAATATTCAACAGACAAACTAGCGCATGAAAGCAAGTAGTATTAGTGCCAAGACTTTCATGACAAGAAAAAAATATTTAAACTCAAACACAATAAATGAAACAAAAACTAACAAGATCATTTGATTCTCATGTCACAGTTTTGCTCTTTTTATGATAGTACACACACACACACACACACACACACACACACACACACACACACACACACACACACATATATATATATATGTATACGATGGGCTTCTTTCAGTTTCCGTCTACCAAATCCACTCACAAGGCTTTGGTCAGCCCAACGGTATAGTAGAAGACACTTGCCCCCTCATATTGTTGACGTTTTTTTAATGTCCTGTACCCATATATGCATGTATATATACATATATATGTAGGTATATACATATGTATGTAGGTATATATGTATGTATATATGCATATATTTATATAATATTTTTATTACTATATGTATATATATATATATATATATATATATATATATATATATATATATATGCGTATACATGCATACTCACACATATGTATGTATATGTGTGTGTATGTATGTATGTATGTATGTATGTATGTATGTATGAGGTTTTCATTTCTTCTGAAAATAGAAATTAATGTTCATTCTCCTCATGAAGGAATCTGAAAGAAAAATTTAGTGTTCATAAATATAACAAAAAAAGCATGCACGAAAAAAATTAAAATTGGATTACAAGCAGTACCATCACCATTCTCACTGCCACCCTGTCACCACTACTTCCACCACTACTTCCACCACTACTTCTACCATCACTAGCAGACGACTCAACGTCATCAAAATCTCCATTACATACTTCATCGTCATAAACTGTCTAAAAACGCTTTCAATAAAAACAATATTTCAAGAAAACTTCATATATATAATTGTGTGTATGTGTATGTGTGTGTGTGTGTGCATATTCTCATACACACACACATATATAATATATGTATATGTGTGCGTGTATATGCATATAGGTGTACATATATATATATGTATGTATGTATGTATGTATGTATGTATTTTTGTATGTATGTCCGTGTGTGCATGCATATCTATAAGCGTGTGTGTGTGTGTGTGTGTGTGTGTGTGTGTGTGTGTGTGTGTGTGTGTGTGTGTGTGTGTGTGTGTGTGATTTAGCTGCAAACATTATATTTTTTATATTTTATTGAAATATTTTCTACCATCATACTTTCAGAAAAACAAAATATGAAAACAAAAAACAATGAATTAAATTTAGTGATGCCATCTAAATATATATTATCGATTCGCTATATAAATCTCTAAGATAAGCTAATATGTTTCCTATAATATAACTATATTGACAACGTTGGCTTATTGTGAATTATTTCATTGTAAATTTATTGTAGCGGAGATGCGTCGTACTCATGATGTGTTTTTAATGTATTTAGGGAATATAGTTCTTAATGTTAGGACACAGTGATAATATATTATACGAAATCGTATCATCATATTATTTTCAACTATAGTCTGGTAAACAATGCTATTCCCTGTATAATGCACCTATATTGGGTTACGGCACCACATGTCCTACGATATATAATATCACGCTACAAGATGTTATGGTGCAATCCTTTTATATATCAAACATCGTTAATTGAATGTTTGATAACAATGAAAATAAAGCTCATGACGTATTACGCCGTGACGTATTACCGTATAACTCCATTGAACATCATTTCTATATATGTACACACACACAAACACACACACTTACGTGTGCGTATATATATATACTTGCACGTTAATTTCACGAGCAGGCTGTTCCGTTGATCGGATCAACTGGAACCCTCGTCGTCGTAACCGATGGAGTGCCAACAACATATATACATATACAAACATTCATATCTATACACACACACACACACACGCACACACACACGCGCGCACACACACACACACACACACACACACAAACATATATATATGCACACACACACACACACACACACACACACACACACATACACAAGATAGAATGCACAATGTCACATAATACGATGTACTCCATCATATATATACATATATATATATATATATATATATATATATATATATATATATATATATATATATATATATATATATATATATATATACACACAGGTAGGTATATGAGTGTAAAACAATACGGAAGAAATAGTACTTGAATACCAAGAGTAGAGTGATATGCTTTATAATAAAAGCTGCAAAATATTAACAGAACTATTACTCGTACCTGTTTGGCGAACAGTTTTGATGAAAACTGTCCGTCGAAGAACCCCCGTGGAGTGTGTGTTTAAAGCGATCAACTGTTTGTGCTTCACACTACTTTACTCCTTCCATCAAATCAACTTTGTCTCAACAGGCAGTCACAAGATCCTTGAATAAAGGTTGTTTGAAGATGTCGAACGAAATACCCATGTTTCCAAAGGTGAATTATCCAAACCCCAAAGAATTCCTTAGTTTAGTGTTCGACTATACACTCTTCTGGGAGCTCCTGCAACCAAGCTGGTGCCAAGCGTAATGCTCTGCACATCTTTGGACTATGTCAGCAAGGTCGAGAGAGGAATCCTGACGATTGGGCTACCCAAGATTTTCTTACATCTAGCCCAGGTCAGCGCAAAACTGGAGAGGAAACTGGAGAGGACATGAAATCTAAAAACAGATTGGATTAGTTTATGTACAACTCCATTGTCTCTCAGAACAGAAGGATGCCAACGACAACTGTTATTGTTGTTGTTGTTGTTGTTGCTGTTTTACCTCTCAGAGCGCTTGGTCTTGTTTGCTCTGGTAGACACTGTGAGAGCGGACAGCAGTCTGCTGTCAGAGGTCACACGGAATCTTTTACGTCACATTATAAACTTTGCTAATTCGTTGTTAATTATCGTGGGAGACATTCTACATCCAAATACTAATCTGAAAATCCTATCTGTCCCCAGTAGAGCAGTTTTTGAGCTTCTGCTCTCATACCAATTCCGATTTCTCTGACATATTTCTCGAACCTCGTTGTTAATACTCCGAGTTCCCCTACAATTACTGGAATGACAGACACTCTCCTCATAGTCCACATTCTTGCAATTTCGTCTTTTAGTTGTCTGTACTTTACAATCTTTTCTAGTTCTTTGTCACTTATGAGTACATCCCCAGGTATTGCAATATCTATAATCTTGGTTTCCTTTTTTCCTTTACCTACCACACCAATATCTGGTCCCCGGGCATCGATTAGGGAGTCACATTAGATTGTAAAATCCCACAGTAGCTTATATTCCTGGTTCTTGGTGGCTCCTTCTGGTTCATGTTCGTACCATTTCCAGTATCTGTTCAGGCCGTACTTTTCATATAACCGCCAGTGGTTGAACGTAACTGCGTTATCGTGCCTCCTTTTGCAGTTCTTTTGTGCCAGTTTCCTATACTCACTCATAATATGTAAAATCGTTTCGTTTCTGCTACCACATAACCTACAAAGAGGTGATTCGCTACTCTTATCTATTTGGACTATTACTACTACTACTACTACTACTACTACTACTACTACTACTACTATTATTATTATTATTATTATTATTATTATTATTATTATTATTATTGAGTGAGAGAGCAGAGCATGCATCACAACCATATGTGCGCGACATGGTGATCTCATATCAAGATAAATAGTGCATGACTTTGCAGGTGGGGCCCAGTTAGAATTTTCTTCAGATCGAGTAGCCCATCTCACTCAAATGGTCCTTGAATAGGGGTTGTTTAAGGATGATGAATGAAACATCCATGTTTCCAAAGGTGAATTATTCCAAAGAATACCTCTCAACAAATAGCTACGGTAATCCCCCATTACACCTGCATGTGATCAGAGATGCACATATTGTCAACCCCTAAGGGACATGCTCAAGTGGTTATGGTCAAACAACCGACAAGCAATTCTGTGGTATTGAGCAGAACATCTGCTGCAGCCGAACTTTTACACCAAGACAAAACAATGTACATGATAACACTTCCAATCAGTTAAGATCAGAATCCATGAGACTCACAGCCTGGTATTACATCAGAGCATTTATTACTACTACTACAACTACTACTACTACTACTACTACTACTACTACTACTACTACTACTACTACTACTACTACTACTACTACTACTACCGTTAAGGAGGCGAGCTAGCAGAATCGTTAACATACCAGCGTTCTTTCCGGTTTCTTAGGGCATTTTTTCCGGTTTCCCTTGTGAGTTCGAATTGCGCCGAGGTTGACTTTGTCATCTTTCTGGACTCGATCAAATAAGTAGCGGTCAAACACTGGAGTTAATGTTATCGACTAACCCATCTCCTAAAATAGTTGGTCATGTGTCAAACTTTTAAACCGTCACCACCACCACCACCACCACCACCACCACCACCACCATCAACAACAACAACATCAACACCGCCTCCGCCGCCGCCGTGGTCGCCACCACCACTACGACCGCCACCACCGCCTCCGCTGCCGCCGCCTTCGCCGTCTTCACCGCCTTCGCCGCCGCCTTCACCGCCTTCGCCGCCTTCGCCGCCTTCGCCGCCTTCGCCGTTGCCTTCGC
>NC_142929.1:57743173-57750673 GCF_046866305.1 Octopus bimaculoides | reverse complement strand
GTGTGTGTGTGTGTGTGTGTGTGTGTATGTGTGTATTACTTGTTTTGTCATTTGACTGCGGCTATGATGAGGCACAGCCTTGAATGGTTTTAGCCAAATGAATCGACCCCATGACTTATTTTTTGAAGCTTAGTAATTATTTTATCCGTCTCTTTCTGCTAAACCACTAAGTTACGAGGAGGTAAACACACCAACACCGGTAGTCTGGGATGGGATCCTTTCAGTTTCCGTCATCCAAATCTACTTGCAAGATTTTGATCGGCCTGAGGCTATAGAAGACACTTTCCCAAAGTGCCACGCAGTGGGACTGAATCCGTAACAATGTGGTTGAGAAACAATCTTCTTACCACTCAGTTATGCTTGCGCCTATATGTATGTTAAACCGTTAACCCCTACACATTTTTCTCTTTCCCTTTTTTCTTACTCTTTTCTTCCCCCCCCCCCCCCCATCTTTTCTGTCATAGATCGTAGGCTTGAATCGTCAAAAACTTTTCCGTTCCTCCTGAGTGTTAAACTTATAGACCTTCATGTTGTTCCTTCACCTGTCTGTGTTTTTTCTTTTCTGTAAATTTGAACATTTGAACTATATATATATATATATATATATACCTATGCCTCTATTAACTGCATTGTCTTCATTTTCCAAAAGTTACAATTAGCTCATAAAATTTCTCGTTATGTTTCATTGTTTTTAGAATTTAAACACCTATAGAAGGAAAGGATCTTACATATTCATGAATAAATGTTACCCGTTGAAGGTTTTCCAAATCACTGTCGTTTGCATAATTACAAGCATGCATGCATATATACAAGGTGGTGCTGGAAAGTTAAAGTTCCTGGCTTTGGGTATAATAAAATACAGCAGGATCAGTTAATTATGATTCTATTCAACATATTTCCTTTTCAGATTCCCATATTGCAGTGGTCCTACATTTTTTCTAAACCATTGAAAAGAACTCGGAAGTTTGAGCCTTCGCAACACACTTAAAGCCAGGAACTGTTCAGTACTGCCTCGTATATACATACATATTTGACAAACTGAACACTTTCATTAGACTTTTTCAGACACACACACACAAAATCTCTTATGCACACACATCGTATATATATATATATATATATATATATATATATATGTAAACACGCGCGCGCACATATTCACTGCCGCTAGTGTGACAAGAATATCGGTCTGTTTTATCTTTTGTGCATCCTTGATCTTTTAGGACGTACTAGTTCTCCATCATGTACTCTCAACCCTCTAATCCAGTGGTTTTCAACCGGGGTTCATATACCCCTTAGGGGTACACACACACACACACACACATATATATATATATATATATATATATATATATATATAGATAGATAGATAGATAGATAGATCTTCATATATGTGTGTGTGTGTGTGTGTGTGTTTGTGTGTGTGTGTGTGTGTGCGCGCGCATGTGTGTGTATGAGTGTATGGGGTGGTTTGGTGTGCATGCCACATTAGAATTTTATCTGTAACTATGATACGTTCAGATACAATCACCCAACGTACGCACACATATACGCACTTTAACGCTTGCCTTATATACATATGTGTGTGTGTGTGTGTGTGTGTATGTGTGTCTGTGTGCACGTGTGTATGTGTGTTATACATACATACCAATTTATATACATATATGTACATGCACATACAATTAGATTTGTTTGTATGTGAATTGGTGAGTGTGGATGATTTTGTTAGGAGATAAGCCACATAAGCGTGTGTGTTCGTGTGTGTTTGTGAGCGTGCGTGCGTGCGTGTAGATGCGAGTATATGTGTGTGTTTGTGTGCGCGTTTGTGTGTGAGTTTGTGTATGTGTGTGTGTTTGTGTGTGTTTAGTTCAATATTTACATAGCTGCTTTTAAACAATATCAGAAGCGGAGATAAGGAAGACTTGGCGATTGGTGTGAGAACCTGAAACTTGTTCTGTTAATGTAATCAAATTGGTAATGGTCACATAATTCAATAGTTCACATCTAAATTAGGACACTATAAATATGCATGTGAGCAAAATAATTCCCTTTCTATTTTCAACGTCTGATATTCTCACAATATTCTTCTTTTTGTCTTTTTCTTTTATTTTTGCTACTTACCTTTCCCTTCCTGTCAGCTACATAACTCCCACCGTCTTATGCATACATAGAAACGTATATTCATACCTATCTATATACATACGTGTATATGTGTATGTCTCTCTGAGTGTGCATGGGTGTATACGTCTATGCATATATATTAATATATGAATATATATATATATACATATATACACACTGCATACTTACATGCATAACATATATATATATATGTGTTTGTGTATGCTATATATCTGTAGGGATGTCTATTTGGATACTGCGTTTGTTAGGTTACCTCAACCCTATATTTTTGTTTCGAATGTTTTCTTTTTTCATTTGAATCTTTAGCGCTCCCGATTGTATTTGCGTGTGTGCGCGCGCGCGCGTGTGTGAGAGAGAGAGAGAGAGAGAGACAGACAGACAGATAGACAGACAGACTGAGATTCTGTGTGTTGTGCATGTATTAGTTTGTTCTAGTGTCCTTTGTGTCTCATGCAATTTTCTTTATAGCTGTTTTCTAATTAAATTCTTTACAAAACGCAGAAAATAAATAACAAAAACAAAACCTAGAAAGTAAGAAACGATTAAAAAAAAAAAAAACAGAACGAAAAATTTAACATATCCAGGTCACAGCTGATAAAAAGGAAACAAGAGCTAAAAGAAACACTTTTGGCTTTCAGCTAACAGGTGTTAAATAAACAATCTTTGACCAGGTGATATTCTACTCTACGTTAAACTTTGTTACTGATACCGCCACCACTAACAATTTTAACAACACAAACCAGTGAAGGAGCAGCTATTTCTTTCTCTCGATTTGTTACAAATCGCAGCTAAATTTTTCACAAATCACACTTTAGCATTAGTTGGTCCCATGTTCCTTACGCTGAGGACAAATGCTGATGTTCATGACAATTATGATTTCAATTATAGGTCTGCTTGTTTTAAATTGATCTAGACTTAGACAATATCCACATTAATTCGAACAGGTAACGCTCGAAAAGGTAACACTTGAAAAGGAAATGATATATTGGATAATGTAAGTTTAGATATGTAATGCCTAAGGAAAGGCCGTGATGGCCATGGCTACAGTCCCTTTGATAAATGATGTACTCATTCAGAATTGATCTGGTTGTGGACAAAAGCAATAATAATTTCTTTCTCGCATAGGCACTCGGCTTTAAATTTGGGGAAGGCGAATGACGATACCATAGACTCAGACACCCGCAAGGATTTGAACTCATGATATTTTGTCCATTGCCCTAAGCAACAACAATAATAACATAAACACTTCAGGAATCAACGATGGCTAACACAAAAATATGTCTGGAAATAAAAATTCACTGAAAAGAAAAAATATAAGCGTAGGTGTAGGTGTGTAGTTTAGAAGATCGCATAGCGATCTCGTGGTTTTGGTCCAGTTCTTCTGCGCGGCACCTCGGGTAAGTGTCTCCTACCTTAGCCTTGTCTGACCAATGACTTGTGACTGAGTCTGGGAGACGGAAACTGTATTGAAATCCATAATATATATATATATATATATATATATATATATATATATATATATATATATATATATATATATATATATATATATATATATATATATATATATATATATATATATATATATATATATATATATATATATATATATATATATATATATATATATATATATATATATATATATATATATATATATATATATATATATGGAGTAGCTGTGTGGTAAGAAGCTTGCTTCTCAAACACATGATTCCGGGTTCAGTCCCACTACCTGGAACGTTGGGCAAGTATCTTCTACTCTAGCCTCGGGCCGACCAAAACCTTGTGAGTGGATTTGTTAGAAGGAAACTGAAAGAAGCCCGTCGTATATATGTATATATATATATATATATATATATATATATATATATATATATATATATATAAAATTTATTAATAAGGGTAGAAATTAATATTAATCAATTAAAACCATTGGTCTAGCATATGAAAAAAATCTGAAGATTAAAATTATATTACATACAAAAATAAGAGGAATGACCAGCAAAAGTGGACTCCTATATGCTAGAAATAGATGCCGAATCATCTAACGACTATAAAATTTGTTCTCAGTAAAAATTTAGCGACACAACAGACTGTAAAAGGGCAAGACAAATGAAAAAATACTAAATAAAAAAACGATTAACCAACGTACCATGGTTTCACCTGTTAAAATTTACATAAGTAAATATCTGCAGGATCATCAGCGTAGTCTGTCGATTTATAAATATAATTTCAAGAACTAGACACAAGACGTTCACCCGAAAGGGAGCACGTGTAAAGTTCTACAGTTTACATTCAGTGTATCCTTACAAATGTCTTCAATCTGGCGCGCTAAGTCCGGAAATAACTCTGCAGTTAATAAATTTTTGCATCTAATTTACCGGTTTGAGAACATCATTATTTAAAATTTATTAATAAGGGTAGAAATTAATATTAATCAATTAAAACCAGTGGTCTAGCATATTAAAAATATCCGAAGATTAAATTATATTACATACAAAAATAAGAGGAATGACCAGCAAAAGTGGACTCCTATATGCTAGTTATATTTCTGCTGCTTTTAAATAAAGTGTATATATATATATATATATATATATATATATATATATATATATACGTACATACAAAGAGAGAGAGAGAGAGAGTGTAGGGGGAGAGAAGGAGCTATACAGGATGGAGAGAGAGGGCGAAAAGGAAAGCCATAAAGTATCACGGATAGATAAAGAAATAGAAGGTAACAAAGACAAAAATAAAAGAAAGGAAGGAAAATGATATTGAAATAAAGTTGACCCCAATACGATAAGCTAGAACATTATTTTATTGAATTTCATTTGCATATGTTGTATATGTGCGTGTTTACACATACTTATATACATACATACATACATACATACATACATACATGCATGTAGGCAGACAGACAGACGGACAGACAGACAGATAGATAGATAGATGCATACATGCACACACGTACATATATGAATACATATATACATACATACATGCATACATACATAAATGCATATACACACATTCTTGTTCGTGTATATGATCACACGTACTACATGAAACACAACTGAAGCGGCGTCCTTGACAATAATTTCAGAAGATATTCCCAAGTGACAAAAGGTAAGATCTAAGGTAATTTATGAATTCTTTCACATTAAGTAATGGGATGTCGTACATATTTTCCATAATTTTCACCATTGCACTCTGAATTTCATTTGAGCCTGGTATAAGGGGAAATATTTCACGTTTTTTTTTTTGTAAGATTTTTTTTATTAGTTAATCAATTTGTCTTAGCCGTCATGGCGGCTTGTTTCTGAAAGTGATTAACTTTAGAGACCGCCAGAATTCGAAACGGAAGTTAAGGGAATTGAATTCCTTGATAAAATTCTGTGTAAAATATCTCAGTAATGCGTTAAAAGTAAGAAATAGCTAAAAGGCATTTTCACACAAGATCAGCTTACATTTCAAATCTCATTTCAATAACAATGATTAAACCACCGCTTAGCAGCACTGTCGCATATGATAAACGCGACTAAGTTATTTTATTGTGTTCATACATTTTATTCTGACTGCAGTCAACGTTGATTGATCATTCAATGCCGATGCTGATGTTGTTGTTGATGATGATGATGATGATGACGATGATGATGATGATGACGACGACGATGATGATGATGATGATGAAGATGATGATGATGATGATGATGATGATGATGATGATGATGATGATGATGACGACGACGATGATGATGATGCAACTGTAGTTATGTTTTATCGGCGTTTTTCTTCTTGTTACTTTTATGGTTTATTTTGCTAAGTTTCGACGAATAGTTAAAGCGTGTTTAAGAGTTAAGGAATATTTTACTACAGTGAAGAAAAGAAATGGAAGTTTCAAATTAAAAAGGAAAGAATAATTGACACAAATTCGATAGGATATAAAGGAAATGCGTAGATTATAGAGAGCAAAAACAAATCCATTAATTAAAATAATAATAATAATAATAATAATAATAATAATAATAATACTAATGATAATAATAATAATAATAATAATAATAATAATAATAATAATAATAATGAAGTATTCGGAAAGGAAATAAGTAATAAAGACGAAATCAACTTCTCGTAGAACGATGGAAGTGAAAGACAATAAAAACTGACATAAAAGTTAAACGAAAATGAAAATGAAACAAGCAGTAGTTCCGACGTTTCTTTAATAAAAGTAAGACGTGTCCATTTTCGCTGTGTATTTGCTTGAAAGTTCTCAATCGTTTAATTCATACAGATAAACCTTCTAAGAATCAATATATGTAACGGATAGTTTGATTTTCTTTAACACTAAATATATTTATTTCTGTATTACTTGTCCTATTTGGTAGATTGATTTTTCTTTTAAAAAGGAATAATCATAAAATATAAACAATATATCATATATGCATAAAAATAAACTGAGTGGGGGGGGGGGGGCTAAAGAATATCGAAGCTTGGTGAGAGTAAGTTGCCGGAATGTATTGAATTGCGTGAACAATAAGTGTATGAGTTAAAGAAATTAATACTGTCTGAATTACCTGCAGGAAAGTCAACTGTCAAATATCACGTAGACAAGATTAAGAAATTACTTGAATGAAGTGAAATTATCGGTTGAGCTTACAGCGAAGATACAGGACGGCGTAGATTTCAGACAGAGTGGATTCTGTTTGTCTTGCTGTATGACAGACGATACGAGATGTGAAAAGATTTAGATAAACAGTCATACAGGTATAAATAAATATATATCGTAAATGGATAACTGGCTGAATTAATAAACGTACACATGTTGAGATAGACTCACACACAAAATATATGTATGTAAAATGGGAGAAAGTGAGAGGGTGAAAGACAGTCAGAGGTAGCTAGTCAAGTGGAAAGAAAGAAACTCACAACTATTTTGACATATGGATATATATATATATATATATATATTTGTATACATACATATGTATACATACACACACATGTATGTATGTATGTATGTATGATTCAGTTTTTGTAGTCAGAGCGCTGAATTGCGGGATTTGTTTTGGCTCCCTGTATTCTGAGTTCAAGTCACGTCGAGGTCAAGTTTGACTTTTAGCCTTTCGGCGTAAACTAAATGAATGTCTAAAAATGGGAGCTATTCTTCTTTCTTAATATCTATTTACTTCCGTTCTGTTGTTTGTACAACGTCCAATGCCAAAGTTTGATATGTGGCTTTTCAGGATTTTCCGCATGTATATCATTGCATATCTTGCCCGCCTTCGATCTAGGGAGAGGGGTTTTAATTCTTTCAGTTTTTCCCAATAGCTGATAAGTTACATTGCAACGATT
>NC_142929.1:57718173-57738173 GCF_046866305.1 Octopus bimaculoides | reverse complement strand
TGCTTCTTCCAACAAAATAGAATATGCTTCAATGAGGTAATCTAATAATACCAGCAGTTTGTCTGCTACTTTTGCCTGTTTGTTAGAGACCAAATTCAATCCCATAATGCATTGCCTCGTATATATTGTATCGTATTGGAGTAATTTCTTTTTACTTGTTGTTGTAAATCTTAAGTTACTTGTGACAGAATAAGAGAATTTAAAAAATCTAAGGAGACTGCCGACATCGAAATCTGATGTCAATTAATGGCTGACATGCATAAATTTCTTTTCCAAAAGGAATTCCTGGATCTATTCCATCTCAGTTTTTTAATTATTATTTTTTTTTTAACTAAACAGTTTGAAACTTCGAATATTGGTAGAATTTCTCACGTAGAACACGATTTACTCTGAAAGTTCTTCACAAAATTTCCTATTGTCATATTTGGGTAATTTAGACCGATCAACGACGTGTATTCGGTTGAAGAAAGCTACTGCTGTTTGCGATAGTAATCGAAGAGGAATAACTCTACTAAATGTCACCGCTCCGTTCAAAGAATCAACACCATAGAGCAACGAGTCCGCAGCTAGCTTTTTTGTTGTTGACGTATTTGTCTTTTATTATTTTGTTTCAGTCATTTGACTGCGGCCATGCTGGAGCACCGGCTTTAGTCGAGCAAATCGTCCCCAGGACTTATTCTTTGTAAGCCTAGTACTTATTCTATCGATCTATCTTGTCGAACCGCTAAGTTACGGGGACGTAAACACAGCAGCATCGGTTGTCAAGCGATGTTGGGGGGACAAACAGACACAAATATATATATATATATATATATATACGACGGGCTTCTTTCAGTTTCCGTCCACTAAATCCGCTCACAAGGCTTTGGTTGGCTTGCCCATGGTGCCACGCAGTGGGACTGAACCCGAACCATGTGGTTGGTAAGCAAGTTACTTACCACACAGCCACTCCTAGTTTCAAAATAGTTTATTTTACAGCTATGAGATGTATTGTTATTGTCATGATTTTATCTTACTATAATCAACAACAAACACATTTCGTCAATATAAAAGTCTTTATTAAGGTGGCGAGCTGGCAGAAACGTTAGCACGCCGAGCGAAATGCTTAGCGGTATTTCGTCTACCGTCACGTTCTGAGTTCAAATTCCGCCAAGGTCGACTTTGCCTTTCATCCTTTCGGAGTCGATTAAATAAGTGCCAGTTACGCACTGGGGTCGATGTAATCGTCTTAATCCCTTTGTCTGTCTTTGTTTGTCTTTTCTATGTTTATCCCCCTATGGGCAATAAAGAAATAAATATAAAAGTCTTTATTAGATTAAAAATAACAATGTCGAAACATGAAGGTAAAACAAAACAAATAGCGGCTAATACACCGGAAAATACGGTACAAGTTCGTTCGATGGTTGCTAGTTGATAGTGTATAAGGGAGGGAAAGAGTAAGGAATGCACAGTGCTGACTAGAAAGGAAGGAAGGATAAAGGTGACGAATAGAACAGAGTGGTGACATTTAGTAGAGATGACCCGGAAGTTGTTCCTCTTCGATCACTATCGCAAACAGCAGTAGCTTTCTTCAACCGAATACGCGTCGTTGATTGGTTGAAATTACCCAAATACGACAACTTTAACACGAAATAACTTCTAAAATAGGAAATTTTGTCAAAGACGTTCAGCGTAAACCGTGTTCTACGTGACAAATTCTACCAGTATTCGAAGTTTGAAACTGTTTAGTTAAAAAAATTAATTAAAAAATCTGTGATTGAGATGGAATAGATCCGAATCCCTCATCTAAGGGGAGATTCTAAATAGTTCCTTGATCCCCCCCCCCCACCTCACATTTACCCAGCAGAACATGTAAGATGTAACAGCTGGAGAAAGAGAGGGCTGAACCGTATTCTACTAGTTCTTATTACAACTGAGCAAACCGAAGCGACGTGAAATAAAGTGCCTTATTGAGGTTCATAACGAACTGCATATTCCAAGAATAACACTCTCGCAATAATAATTCTGACTCCATTAGTCCACACCATTAAGCCACGAGCTTTCACAGACTGAGACAAGAAATATCTAAAAAAATACATAAGAACTGTTTCGTCCAATAAATTAGACATTGCCTAGTAAAGTTAGTACATTGTGGGTTTGTTTAAAGAAGTTTGTGCAGATCTAATACTGCGCTGAAAAGCAGACCACTTTGTTTCAACAGTTTCATGTGCTTACACTAACTTGTGTAAGTAGTAGAGATTGTGAAAGACAGTAATGTCAAGTGTAAGATCACAGTACTCTTCTACTAGCCTCCTGTTTGAAGAGGGAAATTATGAAATAATGATCCAATTATTTTAGAGCAGCTACCGCACTTTAACTACCACATTAGCTTTGACAAATATACTTATGATCGAAGACGTTCAATTCGTAACTGTTCGGTCTTATCAAGAAGCCAGGGAGTGATTTAAAGCAGACTTGGCTGAGCGAGCACGTAAAGTCCTTCACTTTGGCTCAAGCGACTACGTAGAAAGCAGAACTATATATATATAAATATATGTGTGTGTGTGTGTGTGTGTGTTTATAAAGCTTCCATGTTAGAAAGGGTTTTAATCAAAGAAATTTTAATTCTATTATTCTGTAAAATAATATTTAATTAGTTTAAATGTACACAAATGCATAAAAATAATTTTTAATTCCATTAGACATTCTAAAATACTATTAAATTTCATTCAATTCTAAAAGGGTAAAATCGGACAGAACTTATGGGATGACCTGATAGATATACACGGGAAAGACCTCAAATCTTGCAGAGCCTGTATTGTAACCAATTTCAGGAATTAGAGCTTGCTTGATGAGCTGTGAAATGTGGTTCTTAATGAGAATATTGATGACAGTGTGGACAAAGTGTCTAATGAAGAAGTGGTGACTCGGGCTGTGGTAAACAGGAACCTGCTTGGTAAAATAAGGGCCAAGCAAGTGGGATTTCTTGGTCAGGTGATGAGAGAGTTTAGTGAAGGTAAAAGAAGGAGAAGGATGATATGGATTCAAGCTTAAGTAACTGGTTGGAAAAAAGAAGCATAAGACATCAGGAATTGGAAGTGCTAGAGAAAACAAAGTACAGAGAATTGTGGCAGGACACGATCGCCTATATCCTACGTTCTGGATATAGCACCTAAAAAGAAGAAAGAAAGGTTATGTGACAAGTCAAAGTAATCAATATTTGAGCAACGAATAAGCATACGCACAAAAATAAACAGACAAAACAAAATATTAATTACCTATTCATATTGTTGTTGCTATGAACGATGCATTAATTATATGTATTGTTCAGTATTAAATAACTTATGAATTACTTTTAATTAAATTGTCTTAACAGAATTTCAAAGTTGTATCATTGATGAAACCAAACATCATCTCACGCGTTGTTCTTTTCTGAAAACTTCTGAGACATCTAACTCCTTTACTTCTTTCTTTCTTTTACCTTTCCTTGTTCTTTCTTATTTTCATACATTCTTCCTTCCTTCCTTTTTTCTTTCTTTCTGTTCTCCTTCTCTTTCCTCTTACACCATGCCCCATAGTTCTATCAAGTTGTCTATTCAGTTGTCACTCTTTTTGTTTATGATTTCTACTACAAATTAAACTTTAGTTTTATATTCCTCCACTCATTCTCTATCTCTCTCAGTATGAGCGTATAATAGGTATAATGTTTGTGTGTGTGTGTGTGTGTGTGTGTGTGTGTGTGTGTGTGTGTGTGTGTGTGTGTGTGTGTGTGTGTGTAAAATAAATGTTTGTCTGTAGCCAAAGCTTCAAGACAAATTTTTCACCGAGATAACAGAAAGTTTATGATGGGCGCACATCTTTTCCAAAAGAACATCTCTGATTTATGGAACATTTTTCAAATTCTTTCCATATTCTTAGGCAACACAAAGCGTATTGAATAACCCCAAGCACTGCAATAGATAGTGCAGAAGGTTACTGATAAGAAAAATAATACGTTTATATAAATTAGTACAGTATTTTATATTTTAAAAGAAATGGGTGGGTGGGTGTTAATATATTTAGAAAAAAATGACAAAACGTCAAATTATGTTTCTGAGTCTAAGTATTTTCATTTCTCTTTTCTGAGCATTTTTATGAAAACCAAGTCGAACACCATAATAACCTTATTGCAGCAATTAAAACTTCTCTAATGTTCACTGATAAAGACATGAAATAATAGCATCGATATTCCATAGACGTTTTCCTTTAAGATCACATCTATAATTCTTACACTGTGAAAATTTGCATAATTGCCTTCAATATGCTGGGCGGTATCCGACGAGTTCGGAGTAACATTTCTACAAACGGTGTGTAAAAATACCGAGGAGAATCTTGTTACCATCCACAATGCCGTCCTAATCATTTCCAATATGGCTACCTTTCAGTCTTTGGCTAAATACATTTGATCCGTATCTATTAGTATTTTGCATGATCATTGATGCCCATCGGATTTCTCTTTGCACCAATTCACCTATATTGTTTCCTTATTTATTTTCTTGTTTATTTGTTTCTTCCTTTCTTTTCATTTCTCTTCAGTTTTCTACTTTGTTTTGTTCAATCTATTTCTTTCTCTTGTTTGTTTAAGCGTATGTTATGTCGGCCTACATATACCGGTCTTTATATTTGAATTTCATAAGCTTCTGCATAAGATATGAATGTCTCTCTCTTATCCGCTCTTTTACATATCTATCTATCTATCTATCTATCTATCTATCTATCTATCTATCTATCTATCTATCTATCTGTCTGTCTGTCTGTCTGTCTGTCTGTCTGTCTGTCTGTCTGTCTGTCTGTCCGTCTGTCTAATTATCTATCTATCTATCTATCTATCTATCTATCTATCTATCTACCTATCTATCTATCTATCTACGTACCTACCTACCTATCTATCTATCTATCTACTATCTATCTATCTACTATCTATCTATCTCTTTATCTACCTATCTACCTAACTATCTACCTACCTACCTACCTATTTACCTAGCTATATACCTATCTATCTACCTACCTATTTACCTATCTATCTACCTATCTATCCATCTATCTATCTGTCTATACATCTATATGTCTGTTAGTCTGTCTGTCTATCAGTCTATCTATCTACATATATATTCATATAAATTGTAAATGCAAAAATAAAAACAAAAATAAAAATAAGTTGTAAATGCAAAAATAAAAATATATTCATATATATATATATATATTCATATATTCATATATATATATATATATATATATATATATATATATATATATATATATATATATATATATATATATATATATATATGAAAGAAGGTTTGAAAATGCACTTATTTTTAAAAAATATTTATTTACTTAACCGGTTTCACTTTTTTAGAAAAAGATTATCAAAAGTCTTTGAGAATAATAAAAAATGTTAAAAAACAGTCTGAGTATTAAAATGCATATATACATTCTTTGATGATAAAATATATTTAAAGTATAAAGCTTTGTATGAACTTTGTAGTGTTACATACTGATTGTCATGTTAAGGTGAAATTGTTGAAAACAGTGTCAAAAACAGTGTATGAAAATACACATATGGAAAAATACATATACATATACATATTCTCATACATATTCTTTGACAATCGAATAAAATTGAGAAAAAACACATGCGCATATATATACTTACAATACAATTGTAGCAACCACAACCAACACCCATACACACATATGTAAACAGGTACATGCACACACCTACACACCACTCCGGCAACCACAAATCATATTCACACACGCATATTTGCATACATATGTACACACACATACAAACACCATACGACTGTTCCCCAGTAAAAATGTCACACACACACTCAAAAGAAAAACACACACAATACAATCCCAACAATCACAACAAACACCCACAAGCACACATGCACAGAAGCATGCACACACAATGACATACCTCCCCGACAAATACAAGCCACATAGACGCACTCACACAAACACACGCACACGTATACACACATATACTGTACTAACAATACAAACAAAACTAATCACTCACAATTACAGCGCACACACACATGTACACATATACACCAGGAAACTACACAAACCATACCCACGTACACACACATACAAACGCATACCCAGTACCAACATACACGGAACACACATGCACACACATACACCTCACCTGGATAAACCCAACGTACAAGGACACCTAATAAATACAACACACACATACATGCTCACACACACATACACCCTCATGCACACACATACAGTTGCTCCCTCACACACACACGCACCACAATGACAACTCAAACACAAACATACTTAGAGACACACACAAACTCACGTACACACATATAACACCCCCACCAACACACAACACAAATAAACATACGTACACATACAGACATACACATACATATGAACCATCACACACACATACGGTTGCTTACACACACACACACACACCACAATGGGTATTTAAAACAACACACTCACTCAGACACAGAGAGAGACATACACACACTCACGTATGCACACACTCCCACATTCACACAAAACACTCCCACGCACACACACAGATGCACACAGATGCACACATACATACACACACAGACGCACACACATGTACACACCCTCACACATACATACGGTTGCGCTCTCTCTCACACACATCACAAGGACGATTAAAACAACACATACATACTCAGAAAAATAGATATACGCACAGTCTCACGTACACACACCTAACATCCCCACCGACACAAAAACACACACAAACACACATACACACGCACTCACAAACGCACTCACGCACACACACGAACAAACACATATACACATACACACACACAACACCCTAACAAATATTAATCACACACATACACACTCACACAAACGTGCACACACATACACACACCATCCTACCATAGATAAAAAAACACACACATACTCATATACCCATGCCACACACGCACACATACAGACATAGGCATACACATACATATGAACCATCACACACATACGTTTGCTTACACACACACACACACACCACAAGGTATTTAAAACAACACACCCACTCAGACAGAGAGACACACACACACTCCCACACTCACACACTCCCACACTCACACAAAACACTCCCACGCACACACACAAATGCACACATACATACACACACATACGCACACATACGTACACACCCTCACACATACATACGGTTGCTCTCACACACACACACACCACAAAGACGATCAAAACAACACATACACACTCAGACAAAGAGATATACGCACAGTCTCACGTACACACACCTAACATCCCCACCGACACAAAAAACACTCAAACACACACTCATATACACATTCCACAATAAACTCTGGGACCAATAAAAACGGCACACACACACACACACACACACACACACACACACACACACACACACACCACACACCCACACACACGGACACAAACACACATATATACACACACATAGAGACGTGCACAGAACCAGTCCCAAAAACCAGTGAACCATGACAGACTGTCACAGACCAACCAAAAATAAAAAAATCTTCTTTAACTCTTCTTCCCTCCCACCCCAGCTAGCCAGTCATACTGTCTCTTAAGACAGTAAAACATTCCTTCAATATACACAAGAGCAAAAGGCCAGGTCAGTTCCTTCTCAATTTTATTCGATTGTCAAAGAATATATATGAGAATATGTATATGTATATGTATTTTCCATATGTGTATTTTCATACACTGTTTTTAACACTGTTTTCAACAATTTCACCTTAATATGACAATCAGTATGTAACACTACAAAGTTCATACAAAGCTTTATACTTTAAATATATTTTATCATCAAAGAATGTATATATGCATTTTAATACTCAGACTGTTTTTTAACATTTTTTATTATTCTCAAAGACTTTTGATAATCTTTTTCTAAAAAAGTGAAACCGGTTAAGTAAATAAATATTTTTTAAAAATAAGTGCATTTTCAAACCTTCTTTCATATATATTTCCACTCGTACGGTATTCCACAACTTTACTTTATTATATATATATATATATATATATATATATATATATATATATATATATATATATATATATATATATATATATATAATTATGTGTATTTCTTCTATCTTAATGAATAAAAATTCTTCTGATAGAATAAATGGGTCAATAGAAACCAATGTAGCAAAGAACACAAAATAACTGTGGTTTAGTTCCTGTTTTTAAGGCAGGAACTCTTTGAAATTTCGGGTATTTGAGTATATTTAAAAATTTAAGGAATGGAGAAAACGCATGTTATAATTGCATACTTTATTCCTACATATGTTTCAAAGGATTACAACCTGTGTGATCCATAGGGATCTTTGATATTAGAATTGTAACCTTCTCATCAGGGAAAGCATGGGAATCATCTTAAACGTAAGACATTATGACCGATTATGAAAACAATAGATGGATAAGGTTATATATATATATATATATATATATATCTACAGTAATCCCTTGCCATATCGCGGTTTATTATTTAAGCTTACGTCGAGTCCTCTGTGGTGGTGTTTTGCATTTATAATAAAATAAATATATACAAATTAGAAAAATAAGAAAATATACAGTACGTTACTGTTTCTACTTCGCGGATTTTCGCCTATCGTTTTGGAACGTAATACTCGCGATAGTCGAGGGATTACTGTACACTGTTATAAGGGAAAAAAACGATCGTCGTTAACTTTAACTTTAGTTCTTCTTTACAAAATAACTTAGAGATAAAATAATTCGAAAATTTCAAGTAGTGCCTGCTTAAGATTCCAAAAGAGGATGAAATGATATCTTACATGGCTACTATGATGATAATAAAGAATAATAATAAAAGAATTATATGCAATAGTATGTATCCTCTTCTATTTCTTTTCACTCTTTGAAAAACATTTTCCAAAGAAGAGAAAAGAAGGATATACTTAGAAATGATTATCTCTCCCTGAGCAACAAATCTCTTTCGTATACACACACACACGTACACAAATACGTGTGTATGTGTGTCTGCCAGTGTCTTTATATCATTATATATGCGAGAATGTGTGTGTGTGAGTGTATCACTGTATGTATGTACATATGGGAACGAGTGTGGTTGGCATTGCACATGAAAATTTTATTACAAGCTTAACTTGATGAATGTTTCACACATTTTGACTCTACCTTTTATAGCGAGTAACTACACTCTTCTGATTAGGCGGGTTCTTTCTAGTATAGGGAAAACCACCCTCTTGGTATTGGTACTGTGGTAGCGAATATGTGTGAGGGCGCTTAACGAAGTAATTACTCAATTTGTATCTCTCTATCATAGTTTCACTATCTGATTCGTTCTCACAAATGTTCATTCTTTCTACAATTTTCTGTCATCAAAATACCATTTCTCTTAAACAAAACGTATTCTTTGTTTCGCCATTCCACCTTTCTCTACCATTCCCTTCCACTTGTCTGCCACCAAGTGTCTTCCTTATAATATCACATCTTTATATTGACAATCACCACTTCTCTTTCGTTCTGCTTTACTATCATTTTCTCTTCACATATTGTTATTTTCGATTTGAATCTTCCTAATTATGATCTCATGCATTTTTCAATCACATTTCTATTTCTTTGTTCAAAAATGTCAAGGAAATCTTCCCTCCATGTTTCATTATATATTCTCAACCTTCTACTTATTGCTTCCTCTCTCTTTAGTATATCATATATTCAAATATTCTCTCCCTTGTCTATTCATTTATTCATCTGTTAAGATAAAACAAATACTCTTTGTGTTCATATATTTTGTTTTCAGCTTCGGTATTTTTAAGTTTAATATCAAATCATGTATTTGTAAATAGATAAATCTCCAACAATTGTGTAAAAAGATAAATCTCAAAAAATCTTTACTACATTATGAGGTCGATCATCCTTACTTAGCAGTTGATATTAATCTAGATGGTTTCAATTCCGATCCCAGATCTTGGCTCATCATGTCAGTGAACAGCAGCATTAGCTCAGTCGTTATACTAAATGATAATTATCGGGAAGGTTTTTGAATCATGCACTAGGTCTATGAAGAGTACCCTCTATCATTGTATCTGAACGACTTGTCTCTTAGCTATCGCTGTGGGAGCAAGATATAATGAAAAGCATTGCACGCGACCTGGAACGTGAGAGAGCCGGATCGGGACACGCAGACGACGTCATGGTAGCAGTATCAAACACAATAGAAATCGATTAAGGGGTATAAAATGTATTAACAACAGCGAGTCGGTAGGCTTAACTCTGAAATCAAATCCACACCGGCCAGCACCGTGAGTCGATGAACTAGCGCTCCTGTTACGATGCTGGGATCTAGTTTAGGGAAGGCATCCGGGTGGGCAAGGATTTGGCATTTGTTACGAGTGTATTGATCATATCACCCTACAACTGAGTTGAGAGAAAGTCAGTCCAGAAAGTTCCAGTAGGGAAGGCGTGTGCATATATTGTAAACAGTGAAAACATAAAGCACAAAGCATTTTGTCCTGCGCCCGAACGGCTCTGTCTTTTCGACGCCTTTAATAATCATTCCTAACATAGCCGCATGGCCAGAAGTGTGATAAAAGTAAGCAATTGATTATATCAACCACAGTACTTGGCTGATTTTACAGTTTATCGACCACGGAATGTTTAAATAATTCGGTCATTGATAAAGTATGTGCCGTTCATCGTCCGAGTCTGGTACGTACTCGTTCAGTGTCCGCGTATGTTTGACTTATAAGGTTTTGTTGAACGCAATTTGTTGTGTGTAGAACATTTCCTGCTACCATTCGAACCCATCTTGAAAATAACGTCTCTGTCTTCCTTTTGACGAGAGGGCCGGGAAATTTTCCTCTATCTTGGGCGATAATGAATATGATTGAACGGAGCTGAAGTGACCGCTGAGAGACATTTTCCTCTTCGAGCAAGCCTTTTTACTTCAAGCTCCGCTGGAGAAGAAGATGATGGCGGAGAAGGAGATGCTTTCAAGCAGTGTATTTGTGAAAAGATGCAAGGGATGATTATTGGATGACCTTACCATTAAAGTATGTACACCCACATATATATATATATATACGAGTGCTTCACGCGAGTGTGAGTGAGCATATGCATATAAAGCATGTACGTATTTTAGACGTGCATTTGAACACAATTGTGCGCATATGAGTATGTACACGTGTGTGTGTGTGTGTGCGCGCGTGGGTGTGTGGATATGCATATGTGTACATCGTGTGTGTGTGCGTGTGTGCGGGCATGTATATATGTACATGCATATGTACATGTGTATGGCTGCTTATATATGTGGGTGTACATGCATGTGTTCCACGTGAGTGTGAGTGAGCATATGCATATATAGCATGTGCGTATTTTTAAACGTGTATTTGAATATAATTGTGCGCGTATGGGTATGTGCACGTGTGTGTGTGTGTGTATGCGCGCGTGTATGTGGATATGTATACGTGTACATGCATGGTTGCATATGCATGTGCATCTATTGGCGTATGTGTGGGTGCGCATGTATGTGTTTCATGCGAGTGTGAGTGAGCATATGCATATAGGCACATGTACGTGGGTGTGCGTGCGCACCTGTGCATGTACATTCGCGCATACGCGATTGCTATGAGCATTTTTACTTCTTGACTTTTTACTTCCTCCCCTTCGGTTTTTCCTCTTATTTAACGGTCATTCTAATAGCTCTTTTGTCTTGATAACGGTCAGTTATATAGTAATTTCCTTTTGTTTAACGGTCATTTTCATAGCATATTTTGATTGCCGAGATAACTGACGAGATGCTGGAACAGGTTTCCGCCCCAACATCCGAAACTCGGAGTCTTATTATGGCAACCGAATAATTGTCACATATTATATTACAGATAAATTCCTCTATTTACATAATATCGAGGTTTCTTTCATTCTTTTGTTGTCTTACCATTACTATTAATATATATATATACATGCATGTATATGTATATGTATATGTGTATATATATATATATATATATATATATATATATATATATATATATATATATATATATATATATATATATATATATATATATATATGTATATATATATATATGTATATATATATATATATATATATATATATATATATATATATATATATATATATATATATATATATATACATATATATATACATACATACATACATACATACATACAGGTAAAACAGAAATCAAAATTTGGCCCT
Source organism: Octopus bimaculoides (assembly GCF_046866305.1). Lineage (NCBI taxonomy): Eukaryota > Metazoa > Mollusca > Cephalopoda > Octopoda > Octopodidae > Octopus > Octopus bimaculoides. The sequence continues at coordinate 57,725,908 of NC_142929.1, read as the reverse complement.
TATTTAGTTTTACAAGTGTCAATGCATTAAACCCTCGATCCTAGAGTCACTGAGTAGTTTCTGCTGAATACTAATATATACATTTATGTAAGGCGGCGAAGTGGCAGAAACGTTAGCACGCCGGGCGAAATGCTTAGCGGTAATTCGCCTATCTTTATGTTTTGAGTTCAAATTCGGCCGATGTCGAAACATTTAGTACCAGTTGCGTACTGGAGTCGATCTAATCGACTGGCGCCTTCCCCCAACATTTCGGGCCTCGTGCCTAGAGTAGAAAAGAATATATTCATATGTGTGGAGGATTGGTGTAGTCAACAAATGAGAACCAGAGATGCTCAATATACATAACACTTTGTAGAGCTCAAATGATTTGAATCTACACTCCGAAATCTTTACCGAAGACGGGTAAGGAATGGTTATAAGTGGAATCTAGGTTATCAGATATGGAGACAATGATGCAAATAAAAAATAAAACCGTTTAAGCCAGATATACAGAATATACATAGGTGTATACGTGTAAATACATAGAAAGAAAAAGCTGAAATTCTTCAGGCGATAACAGTACAAAATATGAAGATATTTATATATTAAAAGGGCAAACTTGCACAGAGTATAAAGACACAGAAAATTTAAGGGGAGAAAATATAGTTTTCCAAGTTCGACAGCTGTTTCTGGGGGTTCGGAGTTACTTCATAATGTTGGCAGATATAGTTCATGAAAATATGCAATTAGTAATGGGTAGATCCGACTCTGTCTTTAGTGGGAGATAGAAATCTAACCTGTTTGTTCAGGCCATAGCCATCGCGTCTATAATTTTCAGATAGCTTAATTAAGAACACATTATTCATTATGTCCTTCATGCTTTTCAAGCGGGACAAAATGATTTGATGAAAGTTTGGTTGCTCTTTCTTACAGACCGAATAAAAGCGTGACACCTCGCTATTGTTTCATAAATATGAAATTTTGTGACATAAGCAATTTCAAACCTGCTTAAGATAAACAGAATCTTCCGCTGATATTTTATACGTATAAAATAATTGAATTGATATTAAAATGTGTTTATTTCAAGTGTGTGTATCTCTGTGTGTGTGTGTGTGTGTGTGTGTGTGTGTGTGTGTGTGTGTGTGTGTGTGTGTGTGTGTGTGTGTGTGTGTGTGTGTTAAAGTAATATTTGAGAACATATTCAGTGTTGTTTTTTATTGACTTTTATTATAAACGTGCTAGAATATATTCGTTTTAGTAGACAATTTGCACGAAACATATTAAGAAATTGTGGACGTTAAAGAGAAGCCTGGCGTTATGGATAATAGTGAGATATTATATATGTAAGATAAAACAAACAGAAGTAAAAAAAAAAACTATTATAAGGAGCAATATAAAGTGACAATAGAATATGGATACACTAAATTTAATCTACTTAGCAAAATGCTGTATAGGAGATAAATGCATCGATACAGAGAGAGGAAGAAATAAGTCAATTATAATTATGCATGTACGCATATATGTATGTCTGTGTATATATGTGCGTATTCATATATGTATGTATAGTTTCAAACTCACACTCACACACACACACACACACACACACACATATATATATATATATATACTAGTACATGACCCGTGGTGTTATGGATGGAATAAATATTCTGTTTCATCGAAATATAGCTATGTTTTTAAAACACACACAGACACACGTGTGTGTCTGTGTATGTTACACAAATTGGAAATAGAATAATAATTACTTAATCAAACATATATATATATGTATACACACACACACACACACACACACACACACACACATATATATATATATATATGATAAATTATGTACATGATTCTGAGCCCGAGTGCTGTGACAAAGAATTTGCAGTGTTAACAAGCGACATGTCCTGTGCATCTAACCTTGGAGCAGTCCATTTCCCTCTATCAGGGAGATACAGAAGCTGGGTGTGGGGGAAGAAAGATGAAAATTTGTCGTATCTTAATTTAGCTCTCCTTTCACATTCTTGTGACATTTGCTGTAAGGTTACATCCTGGTTATGTTCTAGCTTAGCGAGAATTCTAGTTCTAACTTCTGCGTCCAATATAGTAAAATAATATACATAAATATATGTACGCTTTTTCATTTTATTACGGTGTAAGCAATTGGAGTTAAGTCATGCTAAGACATTTATTTCAATGAGTCAACATGATCGACTAAATGTCCATCATATCGACTTCAATATTTATTGCTTTCTATAACTTCATTTGTTGATCTCTATTTGTCAAGCTGCTTACATGCAGAGTTATGGTAGTATACGAATTCCAAAGTAAACTACAATGTTGCAACCATCAAAATATATTGGTTATCTCGAACAGACACACATGTACAACACTTTCTATTTGCTGACCATGCATTTTAATAAGTAACTTTACAACGTTATAGTGAAGAGCACAAACCTAAACTAGGTGGAAATAAACAATATGAGTTCAAAATATATTAGCTTAGTATACAATTCCAGGAAAACAAACTTGAATATTAACATTGAGAATTTTATTAATCAACCAAACCCAACACTCAGTCAGGTACAGAATGTGTGAATTGAGTAGTGAAAGTATTTTGGAGGTAATAAAGTTAATAAAACGATTTTGAGATTATTAATTCTGTTTCATTGATACGTTGTACAAAAATGTAGCAATGGATTTCAAATGCCCAGAATTCTTCAATATCGAGAGACCTACTTAGAGTGGATGTAAGTGTTGTCAAAACAAAACTAGACCTCTTCTTGTCAAGAGTTCCGGATGAACTTACGCATGTGAGGACAACAACACCAAACTCGTTCATTACCAAATGCGATATGTTCTAATATCGCATTTGGCTTCAAGTACTGAAAGTGTGGCAAAACTAACAGCGCTGCCCTGGCATGGCCACAGCTCTCGCACTAACACTAGTAAAGGAAACAAAATGCTAATGCTACAATCTTTATTCTAAAAATGAAACCAAGGAGCCCTACCGACGTTAATAGGCATGACAATGCTGCTGTTACAAACTTAATATAAATCATTAATGAGGAATGAGAAAACAGCATTAAAAAAGATTAAACTCCAACACAGGTAAGAAGCTTGCTTCCCATCCACATGGTTCTGCGTTCAGTCCCACTGTATGGCACCTTGGACAAGTGTCTTCTTATATAGCCTCGGGCCGACCAAAGCCTTGTGAGTGGATTTGGTATACGGAAACTGAACGAAGCCCGTCGTGTGTGTGTGTATGTGTGTGTAGTTATGTGTGTGTGTCTCTGTGCTTATGTTTGTCCATCCACCATCGCTTGACAACCGATGTTGTGTTTAAGTCCCCCGTAACATAGCAGTTCGGCAAAGGGGCCGATGGAATAGGTACTAGGCTTTAAAAAAAAAGTTCTGGGGTCGATTTCGTCGACTAAAAGACACTTTAAGGCGGTACTCCAGCATGGCCGCAATCAAATGACTGAAACCAGTAGATGAATAAAAGAATAAAGGAATAAAATATTATATATAAATATATATATATATATATATATATATATATATATATATATATATATATATATATATATATGTTAATTTTTCGACCCGGAAAGGATGAAAACGAAGTCGACCTCAGCGGAATTTGAACTCACAACGTAAAGGCGAAAGACTTGCTGCTAAGCGTTTTGCTAGGCGGGGTAACGATTCTGCCAATATATACGATAGACTTCTTTCAGTTTCCAGTTACCATTTCTGGGTCGAAAAATTGAGTACCAGTTGAATGCTGGAGTCGATGTAATCGATTTACTCATTTCTCGAAATTACTGGCCTTATGCCAAAATTTAAAAACCAATAATTCTAGGGTTGTGAGCTGGGAGAATCGTTACCTCACCTTTACGTTCTGAGTTCAAATTCCACTGCGGTCGATTTTGTCTTTCATCCTTTCGGAGTGGATAAAATAAGTACCAGATGAAGACTGAGGTCGATGTATTCGAATTAATCCTTCTCCCGAACTTGCTGGCCTTGTGCCAAACTTTGAAACCCATATTTATACGAATTCTACGATATTTACGGATTTTCAAATACATCATCTGTAAATTGTTCCCTTTTTGTTGTATAATAGTGTCTGATTGCCGAAACCTGCAGATGGGCTTTGTAAGGTAAACTCTAAGGTTAAAGCCCAAATGTAATTCACACACACACACACACACACACACACACACACACACACACACACACACACACACACACACACACACACACACACACATATATATATATATATATATTTATATATATATATATACATTCACACACACATATATATATCTACATTCACACACGAGCGTGAACACATATATGCACATGGAATGACTGGAAGGTAGATTTAAAATTAAGGACTCGTAAGTAGCATTTACGTTAGGTTATACATCAATGAAAAGTATTAAAAAAAAACTAATATCGAATCATTAACAATGCCTTAACAATTTAGAACATTTGTCATTGCATAAAATATAGTCATTATAATTGTCATTTATCCATTGTTTTAGCCGTGAGATTAAAATCATCAATTATACTTCCCAACGACTAATTAACAAATGTTATCCTTCTCTATACTCTTCTGCATAAACCTTAGCCGTAAGAAAAACTTGTAGGGGCGAAAAATTAGTTATTTATATTCAATTAGTTATTTATATTCAAACCCTTAATGAAATGAAAATGTAAACCTATTCGTGTGTATGAGAAGGTTGCTAATATGAACTAACAAGTAATTAATAAAGTCATATAGAAATAACTTATATATATGTATATATATTTGAGTGTAATGATATCACGCACCGAACTGACGGATTTCGTGGTTTATAAATACATTTGCTGTTAGCACCATTAAGATTTATAATCTTTCACTACGGATAAGCAAATAATTTTTATGTCGTCTGAAGGAGGAATATTATATATTCTTGAAATTTCAAGTGTTACATAGAATTGGTAACAGAATATTTGTTTTAATTTATAAATTAGTAAGGTGAGGGTGAATGCTAATTCCTTATAATGAACTAATTAGAGTTTCATATAAGCAAATATACACACATGTATGTATATTTGCATGTGTATATATATGCATATATATGTATGTATGTGTTTGTGTGTGTGTATGCGTATTTCACATACAAATCTTTCTCTTACTACCATATACATATATATGTATACCTACACATATATACGCACATACTTATACATATATATATACTCACACGCGCACACACACACACGTATAGAAATATATGTATTTATATATGTATTTATATATGTATTTATATATGTATATATATATATATATATATATATGTATGTGTGTGTGTGTGTGTGTGTGTGTGTGTGTGTGTGTGTTTACATATACATGGATATGCTGATGTCTGTGTATATAGGTGTGTATGCGCGCGTGTGTACATATATACGAGTGGCTGAACAAATGATAAAAAGCACCACTTAATACATTTAGTCGAAGCTGTATTTAATATATTGACTCGGCTCCACATTATTTTATGTTTTTTGTTCAAAACACGTCCACTTTATCAAATGTATGTAGTCAAAATGTATTAGTGTATCTATTGCGTAATTCTTTCATTGCGATTATTGGCTCATATGCTTGACTGGTGGCCATTGCATGTACCTCTAAATTAAATTTCTTGCTAATTGAAATTTTGAGAATTTTTTCCGTTGCCCGGAAAATAATATGTTATTAACTTTAATGACATTTTTCTTATTAGTATTATACTTTCAATTAACGACAACTTATTATCGGCTCACTTTTTCAAAGTACGGTAACTTATACTTAACTATGAATTCTTCTGGCAGAAGGCGTTCTCAGGAAATTTTCCGATGCCATTACCTATTATCGGACTGTCTTCGCAAACCTGACTGAGATTTGGTAAAGCAACAACAGCAACGATGCAATGAATAATTTCTGATAATTTCTTTATGGCTATTTTCATACTTCTACTCCTACATTCTACTCGCTCTAAGACACCAACATCAACATCAACAATAACAACAACATGATGATGACAGGCTAGCAGCAGCAGGCGGCGAACTGGCAGATTAAACAGAGTGTTAGATGAAATACCTTATACTATTTATTCCGACACCTTGTCACTTCAATTTCAGTTTTGACTCGGCCAACAACACTATTTATTCTTCCGGGACCAATAAAGCACAGCTTGTAAGGGAACAGATTAGCAGAAACAGTAGAACGTTGATTATGCTACGTTGCAGTCTCTTTGTGATCTGAGTGCTAATACTTTCGTGACTAACGTGTGTAGCAGATACAATCCACTCCCTAATTTAACACTGCCACCAGGACCTTAGAGTCCCTGAACCTAATGGCAGTGTCGAACCTGCTGCAAATCTTCGGGCGTGCAGATAACAGATGATATACTCTTCCTCATCCTCTTGTCTCGGGGGCCTCCATAAATGATTATGGGCACTGCTCTTACCCCTGTGATTAAGGGATAAAGATGACCAAAAATATCGTGATCAACCCCTTATACTCTTTTACTCTTTTACTTGTTTCAGTCATTTGACTGTGGCCATGCTGGAGCACCGCCTTTAGTCGAGCAAATTGACCCCAGGACTTATTCTTTGTAAGCCTAGTACTTATTCTATCGGTCTCTTTTTGCCGAACCGCTAAGTGACGGGAACATAAACACACCAGCATCGATTGTCAAACAATGCTAGGGGGATAAACACAGACACACAAACATACACACACATACATATATACGACGGGCTTCTTTCAGTTTCCGTCTACCAAATCCACACACAAGGCTTTGGTCGGCCCGAGGCTATAGTAGAAGACACTTTCCCAAGGTGTCACGCAGTGGGACTGAACTCGGAACCATGTGGTTGGTAAGCAAGCTACTTACCACACAGCCACTCCTGCGCCTGTCAATTCAACAAATATAACCACCATAATCACAATATTTATAGTAGGAAAAGTAATTTTAGGTACAAGGCCAGCCATTTTGAAAGGTGTGAGTTAGGCGTGACTCTCGGATCCAGTATTTTACTGATATTGTATTTTTATCGACACCGGAGAGATAATAGGCAAAGTCAACGTTGATGGAATTTGAACTGAGAAGATAAAGAGCGAACAAAAATATCGCAACTATTTTTGTACACCCGGACGTCCTAACGATTCTGCCAGCTCGCTGCCTTAATAAGGAAAGTAATAAAAACAGCAGTGTTTTCAAACCACAATGAAGCAACAAAATTAATACTAAAAAAATCAAAACACGCAACAACGACGATCTATTGTAATGCCATCTTCACACCGTTCCTTATGACCACTCCAAGATTTCAAATAATCCGATATTTTCCAAAAAGCTGAATAAGATCTTTCAAACGTGTAATTCATTACATTTCAACCAGTATATACATTTTACCAAACACAATTATTAAAACTAGACGTGACTTTGTTCGTCAAAACTTCATTTTTAATGTTCACTTGTTTATCTAATATTTTTTTCAATTTACTTATAAATATTTTCCCTTATCTGTCCTATGTGTTGTTATGAATTTTAATTTTTGCTTTTCGTTTTTTTGGGGGGTTAATTTTTTCATGGTGTGGGGTTTATATTGCATTTAATTATTAATGTAAAAAGGATGGATTGGATTACTTATGATGATAACTTGTGTATTCCACAATTCTGTGTTTGAAACCTTCATGGTCCGGTTTTCATTTTTCGAT
>NC_142929.1:57703173-57713173 GCF_046866305.1 Octopus bimaculoides | reverse complement strand
TAACGTGGTTGGGGAGCAAGCTTTTTGTCATACATCCATATTTTTATACACATAGGCGCAGGCGTGGCTGTATGGTAAGAAGTATGCTTCCAAAGCCCATGCTTCCCAGTTCAGTCCCACTGTCTGACACTTCGGGCAAGCGTCTACAATTATAGCCTCGGACCGACCAAAGACTTCTTAGTGGATTTGGTAAATGGAAACTGAAGGGTGCCCGTGTGTGTGTGTGTGTGTGTGTGTGTGTGTGTGTGTGTGTGTGTGTGTGTGTGTGTGTGTGTGTGTGAGTGTGTGTGTGTGTATGTGTGTGTGTGTGTGTGTGTATGTGTGTGTGTGTGTCTGTGTGTGTGTGTGTGTGTCTGTCTGTCTGTGTTTGTCTCCCACCACCACTTGACAATGCATAAAAATAATGTCCTGCCGTCGATTCATTCGACTAAAATTCCTCAACGCAGTGCCCCACCATGGCCGCAGCCTAATGACGGAAACTAGTAAAAGATATATAAATATGTATATAATTGTTTGTAAATGTTTAAAATGTGGTTATTGTTATAAAGCAAGTTTAAGAAAACATCGGAGATTTACTAACAAATTGAGTAGTCAAAATTGCTGTAAAGATCAGCTTGACCGGGTCATCAAGTTTAGTCTATTGACTTATTCAACCGAGTTAGTGGGCTTCACTTTATTGTGTTCGAAAAGAAAAAAAGTAAAGTATATTTTCAGCTGGTTACATTTCAACTTTGGGTTAACTAAATTAAATTTATATTTAACCTTCTAGAATTGTGGAATGGAAATGAAGTTCACTCCACAAATATGAGATCGCGAGTTCGAAGCGATTACCTAACATAGCATCTTGGGGCAAATATGTACCATAGAACCTCGGTTTCACTCAACCTCTGTTGCTGACATCAGCTATAGGAAGACTGTGTGGAGAGATTCTGCTTGTAGTCTAAACACGTATTCATATTACATACTGTACCACGCTGCTTCTGTGTCAGAATTATATTAGAGATCAAATGTTAGTGGAATACTCACCCACTAGTACTTTAATTCAATGATAAGATAAACTCGGGGGTCAGAGAACTGGAGTGCATATAATCAAAACTGACAAAGAACTACTTGGTTTTTACTTACTTCAGCTGCCTGCGAAAGTTCGTGTGTGTGTGTGTGTGTGTGTGTGTGTGTGTGTTTTGGGTGTGTGCGTGTAGTATTATACTTAGAACTAATGCACTTTCAGAATTTTTCGACACCGGTCCAGCACTCCAAGTCGCTCCAAATCATTGTTATAATAAGTGTAAAAGAAGTAATGACAGGCTAGCTTGTTATGGCTTGGTATCGTATAACATAGCGTAATAAATCCAAACCAGATATTAATACTTTGAATTCATTTAATATACATATTTCAGATCATTATTCAAGAAAGTAAATCACTTACGTAGCATCTTCTTCAGTTCAGATCTATATATACATGTGCGTGTACATGTGTGTATGTGTGTGTGTGTGTGTGTGTATGCACATATGACGGGTGAGGCAAGCATGGCTAAGCGATTAACTATGTCACATCGCACCCAAGCTGTCTCCATCCTATTGTGCAGCGTCTTAAGTCATTGCATCTACTACAGCCTTCTAGGGTCAGCCTAAGACTTGTAAGTAAAGTTAAACTAGCAGAAAGTGTGTCATAACCTGCTGAAAGGGTTGATTTTATTGAGAATAACATTAAGAGTACTAGTGTCTGTGGAATACTCAGCTACTTAGCACACTGATTTAATGAGGTAGATGTCCTATTGATGGAGCAATCGGAAGCTCACACATCGAACAAAATATGAGGGCCTATCATATATAGGATTGTATTTACATATGAATATAGTTACTAGTTACATATATGTATGTATGCATGTATGTGTATTCACACAAAGACACACACACACACACACACACACACACACACACAGTATTATCAGCGCCAAGCAACATATAGACATAAGCGAATTTTAGGTTACGTAAAACATTTGTGGCATATTTCAGCTTCTAATGGGAAATTCATTGCAGTTACCGTGGAGAAAAGATTCTCTCTTAGGGTAAAAGGTGTAAAACACCATATTTGTCCAGTGCTGCCCATATATATGGCTATGTAGTTCAACTTAAAATTATATTTTAGCGCAAATAACCAGTTCCAGGTATTTAGAACGCCATGAGGATTCTTCTATTATTCTTTTTTCTTTTATTCTCTTTTATTTGTTTCAGTCATCTGCCTGCGGCCATGCTGGAGCATCGCCTTTAGTCGAACAAATCGACCCCAGGAATTATTCTTTGTAAGCCTAGTATTTATTCTATCGGTATCTTCTGCCGAACCGCTAATTTACGGGGACGTAAACACACCAGCATTGTCAAGCGATAGTGGGGGTACAAACACAAACTCAAACGCGCGCACACACACACACACACACACACACACACACACACACACACACACAAACACACACACACACACACACACACACATATATATATACGACGGACTTCTTTCAGTTACCGTCTACAAATTCCACTCACAAGGCTTTGGTCAGCCCGAGGCCAAAGTAGAAGACACATGTCCAAGGTGCTAGGCAGTGGAACCAAGCCCGAAACTATGTGATTGGGAGGTAAGCCTCTTACTACACAGTCACTCTTGCGCCTATATCCAAAGGAAAACTATGTGGAAGCTTCGTTTTATTGTCTTAACTTCCTGTACATGGTTTTTTCAGTTGGATAAGTTCACAGAATTCATATAGAATTCATTTTTTCATGTACAAATGTTCTTGATTTTCTTAGCTTCATATATATATATATATATATATATATATATATATATATATATATATATATATATATATGTGTGTGTGTGTGTATATATATGCACACACACATATATACGTGTGTGTGTTTGTGTGTGTGAGTATATATTCACATAATACCAGAAACACAATGCACACACGTTGATTACGGAAACAACACCCACACATATATGTAGAGTTATGTATAGGTGTATGCGAGCGCGTGTGTATAAAACAAATGGAGAGAAACAACGAAAGTAAGAAATTAATGTCCTAAGTTCTATTTCTGATACAAATTTAATACGTACGTGATGAGATGACTTCAATAAAGGATTACAGATTAGAAAAAGCTCAAAAAGTTAATGGATAACTTATCAAAACTCTGGGCAGCATTGAGAACTCTGACAGGATACAACGAACCATGTTTCAGTCAATCCTGTCTTAAATAATACAGGATAACGATTTTAAAATTTCTTTTCCTATAAAGTTAAATGAAGTTTAGATAAATATATCTTGGTTCATATGTATACACATACACACACACACATATATATATATATGTTTGTGTGTGTTTGTGTGTAGGTATGTATATATATATATATATATATATATATATATATATATATATATATATATATATATATATATATATATATATATATATATATATATATATATATATGTATATGTATATGTATCATTATTTCATATTGCTCACTGGAAAAAGATTTGCTGGGAAAAGTATTATTTGTGTATTTCTAGTTTACCTTTCTCTATTAAAATGTACTTTCTGTTGTTGCCTGAAAAATTGATTCCAAATTATAAAGAGAAATGACGTGACATGTCAAGGAACAACCTATCTAGCTCTCAATATACAAATATACATCTAATACATCTAAATATATGTACATACCTATATGTATGTACGTATGTGTGAATATATATATATATATATATATATATATATATATATATATATATATATATATATATATATATATATATATATATATATATATATATATATATAAGAATAGGTGTGTGTATGAACTTGTACACGTGCATGTGTGTATATGCATGCAAAAATTAGTCCTGTTTTCATATGTGTCTGTCTTTGCATAATGCACACACATATATATATATATACATATATTTGAATGTGCGGGTGCATTTGTATGTTTATATGAATGAGTTTATTTTTTTAATTTTTGATTTTTTTTTTTTGCTACAAATACCATTCATATTTTACAGTTTCAAAAGTTATATTTTATTTCTTTTGCGCATCATAATTCCTTTTCTGTAATTCGAAGATTCTATATACGATTTTCAAAACACCTCCCCCCACTTCCCCTCTGCACTCCTCATTTCATTCTTTCGATATTATTGGATCCCTTCACCTGAATATAATCATGATATTCAGTCATGCAATATACGTACGTTGTATAAGTTTTGTTTTTATATTATATATATATATTGTTTCTATCATTTCATTAAAGTTGGCTATTTTAAAGAATGTTGGTATTGATAGAATTACATTAACTATAGAAAAATATTATGTATTCTTAATGTACTTACTTTTGGATGTTACGAACTGCAGTATGTTGAATTATTATTGCTCTGTACCGTCACTACTTTTTCCATGTATGTATACATGTATATATGCATATATATACATATATATATATATATATATATATATATATATATATATATATATATATATATATATATATATATATATATATATGTGTGTGTGTGTGTGTGTGTGTGTGTGTGTGTGTGTGTGTGTGTGTGTATGTGTGTGTGTGTGCTTATATATATGTATACTTAAATATATATTAATTTATATATGTATATATATATATAAATAAATTTATATATGTATTTATATATATAAATTTACACATATCTAAATCTATCTATCTATCTATCTATCTATCTCTCTCTCTCTCTCTCTCTCTCTCTCTCTCTCTCTCTCTCTCTCTCTCTCTATATATATATATATATATATATATATATATATATATATATATATATATATATATATATGTATATATATATATATATATATATGTGTGTGTATATATATATATATATATATATATATATATGCATATATATTTATATGTATAAATTCATATATTTACATATAATATATATATATAAATTTATATATATGTATATATAAATATATATAAATATATATAAATATATAGGTATATATATATATATATATATATATATATATACACACAATTATATATGTGAATTTATATATATATTTATATATATACACACATATATATTAATATATATATAAATTCATATATTTACTATAATATATATATATATATATATATATATATATATATATACATATATATATGTTCATATATATATGTATATATATATATATATGTAGATATATATAATACATATATATAAATATGTATGTATGTGTGTAGGTGTGTAGGTGTGGTGTGTGTGTGTGTGTGGTGTGTGTGTGCGTGTGTGTATGTGCGTGTGTGTGTGTGACTGCGTGTGTGTTTGATTGTGTATGTTTGTGTGTGTGTGTGTGTGCCTGTGTCTGTGTGTGCATTTTTAAGTATTCTATGCAGTAAAGCGACATAGATTTCAGTAAGTTTTATAATTACTAAATATATGATGTTCCGTTAAGTATTACGTTGTATTACTTCTTATAGCAGGTGCATAGCATACGGGACTATATATATATATATACGCTATACTCTGGCGTATTTTACATGAAATCATTTATATCCCATTGTTCGTTTAAAAATTGCATACCTTGGAACCAAAGTGATGAGTCCATTATCCAGTTGTCGACCACCTAGAAATAGCAACCAAATTCCATTACACATCGATAAGACCGATTTTTAAGTGGAATTTGTAGTAAGATTATTTTCTTGTTCGGTCAACTTGATATCCTACACTGAAATTAAAGGGGGAAATGGTTGGCTTTGTAGACAGGTGTGTCTTTAACGTAATTTTCAAGTATAATCAACGTGACACAAGTGTGTGAATGTCAGACATTTGAAGACGAAATTATACAGGGTGTCCACAAAGTCTGGGTACATGAGGATTAACACATACTTTAAGAAATTATTATTTCTTATATTCAATTGTTTATGTTATGATTTTATTTACTCCATGTACCCACACGGGGATTAACGAATACTTTAAGAAATTAATATTTCTTATATTTAATTGTTTATGTTACGATTTTATTTACTCCATGTACCCAGACCTTGTGGACACCCTGTATATTATCCGACCCTCCAAATTCACTTACGAGATTATGGGTAATCCGATACTATTGTAGACGCATGCACTTGTTCCAGATATCCTGCAGTGAGATCAACTGTAGGGCTGCTAATGGTCACGAAACAAATTTCTTGACCACTCAGTTTATGCCTGCGTTTGCGAGTACAAGATATAGAAAAATACTGATTGGTCATTCAAGTACAGAACATCTTGGGTTGGAATTTTACTCAGTCAAGATTTACCAAGAGCTAAACTACAATAATAATAATCTGGAAGTGCATTGTAACTTTTTTGTTTTTGTTTACTACTAAGTTAGGGAAGTAATTTCATAACACTTGCATTGTGAGGGTCAAAACTGTTCAACTCCAGCCCGTCGTAGATCTTCGATTCACCAGACTTATGTTCAAAAACTTTCCAGCCATGCCCGTCCTGATGTTCCTTTTCACTCTTAGTATATCGCTAATTATACTACCCTGTGTGCATTTTATTTGTATACGGCCGTCAGATATGATTTGAAGGAGATTTAGCTACTATTTATAGCAGATTGGGAGATTATCTAGATGGCCTGCCTCCTTGATTCGCATATTATATGTATTTTCGTTATCGCTATTGTTACTATCTTTAAGTCCTAGGTTATCGATGAGCGAAGTGACCAGTCTTTCTTCATATTTATTTATTCAGTGTATCCTTCCTTTTAAAGATTTTATTGGGTAGGTTTAGCTGCAGTTTCTTGTAAATGGTAAAAGCTCTCTTGATTCCCTTTATCTAGCATACATTAATATTTTAGCAGAAATTAGTTTAAATGGAGCACACTTTTAATGAAAATTCACCAAACTCCAGCCAGAGAAAATTTGCGTATACAATCAACACTACTTTATCGTATATTTCTTTAATGACGGTATGTCTTGGTCAGAGAGATATTTCAAGGAAGTCGAGTAGCTTCTGAGGCGCCATATTTAGTTGTGTATTGTATATTTTGTTATTTTTGTTGTTGTTTAGATAGAGTTAACTTTGATTAGGCAGATCTATGATCAAAGGAACTGTTGTCACAGTCATTCCTTCTATTTATATATCAGGGACTATATTATTACATGTGCTGTTCCTAAAAAAAAAAAACTAGGTTGATTGGAAGAAAATTTAGCTGCTATTTCTAGCATAGTGAGAAACCAGTACGTGGTTTCGTCATTGCCCCGCATTAGCTTGGCATTGAATATGTTGTTGAGACTGGATTTTCCATGCTGTTTTGTTTTCCTATCGTATTATAAGATTTGTTGTAGGTACTCTCTCTCTCTCTCTCACACACACACATACACCAACCACCTTTGGGGGTTAGTCTCGCTTAGTCTGTGTCATCATCTTCGATCTTGCCGCCAAGGGTGGACCTACCGGGAGTTTAGAACTTCCGACGGCATCGCTCTCAGTCATTGGCCCACGCAAGCCCCTCCATCACGACAAGGAGCGAGCATCAGACCGTGCCAAGAGCCGGTGTTGCATCACCATCGGAACCAAAAACCTCGAAATCACCAGAAGAGAAAAGAAAGAAAGCAAACGACAGGAGAGAAAGGCTCAAAGAAAAAACATACCTCATCCTCCATCAACACTACCATGCAGTCATTGACATCGGCTCTTCTATGCAAGAATTGGTCAACTGAGTCATCAACGCCATCTGCATAAAGGTAACGTTCAACAAAGAAACTAAATTTTCGGATAGGAGATAAAGCTGACGACGACGACGACATATTATGAAGCTAAACGTGCAGTAATACGTTCTCTTCTAGCTGTTGGTAGTGTTTAATCTCAGGGTCATCTCTGATCAAGCACCCGCATCATGTCGTGACCATTCCATCATTTGTAGATTAAGGCATCTATTATCTCTAGCGTTATATTACGTTTCGTTTTCTAATTTATCAAGAGGATTTACTCATTATTCATGATTACAGTGCATCTAGTTTTGATAATGAAGATTTTGAGAACTGACTAGTCAGAATAAAACCTGTGTTATCCAGTGACACAGAACACGACCAAATACTCTCCTTCTCTCTCTCTCTCTCTCTCTCTCTCTCTCTCTCACACACACACACACACAAAACACTAACTCTAACATACACGGAAATACACAAACATACACTAATAGGGACGCACAGATTAGCGTACTTAAACAAACCAAACACTAATAAATTATAAAACTTGTATGTTTAAAGTGCATGTTAAGACTCCCCTGGCATCAACCATTGCAGTGCACGGGGAAGAATTCATTTTCTCTCTCTCTTTCTCTCTTGCTTTCTTTTTCTCTCTCTCTTTCTCTCTTGCTTTCTTTTTCTCTCTCTCACTCACTCTCACTTTCTCTCTCCCCCCTCTGTCTCTTTGTGAATGTACCTTTTATCTTTCACTCGTTTTAGTCTATCGACTGGGGCAATACTAACGTAATGCCTTGAAGAACTGTAGTCGAAAGAATCACTCCAGAACATACTCTATCGACCGCTTTTGCTGAGTCATTAACACACACACACACACACACACACACACACACACACACACACACACACACACATTAGAACACTTCCACGTGGGCTCCATTGGTTGCATAGAGTACATCTAGCGATGCTTGTAGAAATTGTAAAGATAATTTATGAATACCCGTATTTATGTGTGTGTATGAAATCGCATGCGTATGTGTGCTTATACCTGTGTAAGTAAAACAACGATCATGAATGTTAATACACAGATGTATGAGGGAGTGCTGAGAAGTTCCTGATTCGGAATGATAGAGTGTTTATGGCCCATTACCTAATATGTAGAAATTCTCCGATGCATTTCACACATTTTCTGCCTGCCCTTTTTAACTTACAAGAGCTATGGTTTAACGCAAGGCTATGGCAAAAATCACTTGCCAAAGATGAAATCTTGCCAAAGATAGATAAATGATAGGTGAAGACTCTCATAGCGACAATGTTGACTGCCGAAACAGACATATTTTTATTTTGATTTTTTCTGTTTCGAATCGCCTTCAAAAAGTTGCTTGACTTGATAAAATAAACAACCACACGACTTTGAGACCGTAATCTTTAGTTGTATAATAGAAATGAAAATATATTCAAACCATTACAATAGAACTTCTCTGTTAGACAACAGAGGTCAGTTCGGTAACATTGAGCATCAAATAAGATTCACAAACACTTATATCTTGGGCTCAAACTTTTGGTACAAGGCCAGCATTCTCGGGGAAGGGCGGAAGTCATTTACATCGACTCCAGTAATCAACTGGTACTTATATTATCGACTTCGAAAGGATCAAAGGTGAAGTCAACCTCGACGTTAATGTTGGCACTCCGTCGCTTACGACGACGAGGGTTCCAGTTGATCTGATCAACGGAACAGCCTGCTCGTGAAATTAACGTGCAAGTGGCTGAGCACTCCACAGACACGTGTACCCTTAACGTAGTTCTCGGGGATATTCAGCGTGACACAGAGTGTGACAAGGCTGACCCTTTGAATTACAGGCACAACAGAAACAGGAAGAAAGGGTGAGAGAAAGTTGTGGTGAAAGAGTACAGCAAGGTTCGCCACCATCCCCTGCCGGAGCAACCTCGACGTAATATGAACGTAAAGACGGACTAAATGTCTCTAAGCATTTAGCCCGGTGTTATAGCGATTCTGCCAGCTCACCGCCTTACACACACTCAAATATTCAAATTCGAAAATGTTCACTTACACACACACACACACACACACACACACACACACACACACACACACACACACACACACACACACACACACACACAAATTATGCATGTAGATATAGACAGATTTCTGTTTAGGTTATATAAACCATATCAACGATTGAAAACTAAAATATGAAGATAAACGAATGAAAATATGAAGAGAAAGAAAGAGAGACAAAGAATTGTAGA